>NC_056441.1:26134217-26259217 GCF_018296145.1 Oncorhynchus tshawytscha
CGCCCGTGACATCAGTCACAGGAAGTGAATCTTTAGCGTTGACTAATTCCCATCGATCGCCTCCAGACAGGCTTAGCAGAAGAGAGGCAGGCAAGAGAAGAGGAGAGCCATTCCCGCACAGCCCAGTCTGGCTCCTGCTCTCTCTCTCTCTCCCCCTGCCTACAGAAAGAAAGAAATCCTCTCTCTCCACAATGAACAGATGCAGTCGTCAGCAGCTTTTATCTTCTCCCTCCACTTTTCCACTTCTCCACTCCTCCTCTGCTGCTCATTATCAAATAAATGTTACGAATATAATAGAAAGACACTACCCATTGACAGCACCTGACCGTGCATAATGACACACACACACACACACACACACACACACACACACACACACACACACACACACACACACACACACAGGGCCGACTGTGCATAATGATGTTTAACTGTGAGAAATTGATGAATAAATAACGTCTGGAACACGGTGGAAAATCAACCGCTTTTCTCTAGTGTCTAGTCCGACTATATACAGTTGAAGTCTGAAGTTTACATACACCTAGGTTGGAGTCATTAAAACTCCACACAAATTTCTTGTTAACAAACTATAGTTTTGGCAAGTCGGTTAGGACATCTACTTTGTGAATGACAAAGTGATTTAAGTAATTATTCCAACAATTGTTTTCAGACAAATGATTTCACTTTTAATTGACTGTATCACAATTCCAGTGGGTCAGAAGTTTACATACACTAACTTGACTGTGCCTTTAAACAGCTTGGACAATTCCAGCAAATTATGTCATGGCTTTAGAAGCTTCTGATAGGCTAAATTAAATCATTTGAGTCAACTGGACGTGTACCTGTGGATGTATTTCAAGGCCTATCTTTAAACTACTTGCCTCAGTGCCTCTCTTTCTCCTAGAGATGGATGTACTTTGGTGTGAAAAGTGCGAATCAATCCCAGAACAACAGCAAAGGACCTTGTAAATGCTGGAGCAAACAGGTACAAAAGTATCTATATTCACAGTAAAACGAGTCCTATATCGACATAACCTGAAAGGCTGTTCAGTAAGGAAGAAGCCACTGCTCCAAAACTTCCATAACAAAGCGAGACCACGGTTTGCCACTGCACATTGGGACAAATATCGTACTTTTTGGAGAAATGTCCTCTGGTCTGATGAAACAAAAATAGAATTGTTTGGCCATAATGACCATCATTATGTTTGGAGGAAAAGGGGATGGCTTGCAAGCTGAAGAACACCATCCCAACCGTGAAGCTTGGGGGTGGCAGCATCATGTTGTGGGGTGCTTTGCTGCAGGAGGGACTGGTGCACTTCACAAAATAGATGGCATCATGAGGTAGGAAAATTATGTGGATATATTGAAGCAACATCTCAAGACATCAGTCAGGAAGTTCAAGCTTGGTCACGAATGGGTCTTGCAAATGGACAATGAATCCAAGCATACTTCCAAAGTTGTGGCAAAATGGCTTAAGGACAACAAAGTCAAGGTATTGGAGTGGACATCACAACGCCCTGACCTCAATCATATAGAAAATGTTTGGGCAGAACTGAAAAGCATGTGCGAGCAAGGAGGCCTACAAACCTGACTCCGTTACACCAGCTCTGTCAGAAGGAATGGGCCAAAATTCACCCAACTTATTGTGGGAAGCTTGTGGAAGGCTACCCGAAACGTTTGACCCAAGTTAAACAATTTAAGGGCAATGCTACCAAATACTAATTGAGTGTATGTAAACTTCTGACCCACTGGGAATGTGATGAAAGAAATAAAAGCTGAAAAAAATTATTCTCTCTACTATTATTCTGACATTTCACATTCTTAAAATAAAGTGGTGATCCTAACTGTCCTAGGCAGGGAATTTTTACTCGGATTGAATGTCAGGAATTGTGAAAAACTGAGTTTAAATGTATTTGGCTAAGGTGTATGTAAACTTCCCACTTAAACTGTAATTCTGAAGAATGCTCATTTAGAACAATCCCCTGGAACACCCAGGATTAGTATGGACCATTCGTATTCCTTGTAAACCACATATAATGGAACACCATCCACATGCACAGTATGTAAAACAGAACACTCTGAATTCTAGAAAGCTCCGGAATGCGGAGCCTTAAAATGTGAAAGCAAAAAAAAAGATCACTATATGATGTTTCAATGAATTCTCTAAAGAACCTGCCCATTCCACAGAGTTCTCCACTGAGGATAGAGCTGTATAAGAGCTAGAATTTAAAAAAGTCCAGTCAGTGAGAAGCAGAAGGGAGAGGTGCAGAAGCCCAACAACCTGTTCCACTCTTGGACATTTACAGACCTGTGGCAGGGAGTGTAAATCAACATGGCTTCCTTGTGGTTTTCAGTTCAGCCTGCAGTACAGTACTCTCTGATGAATAGCTAGTTCCTCTGTGTCAAATGTTTATAGCTAGTACCAAAATCAAGCAGGTGCAGGGTATGTAGAATATCATGAATAAAACAAGGAAAACACCAGCACACTGGATGCTCCCAAACGTTTAAAGAAGACATGGGTCCAAATGATGGTATGTCTGTTAAGATATGGCCGTATACTGATTTAAAACCAATGGAAGTTGTGTACTGCTGAACCCTAGCAGTGAAAAACATGTTTTCCTCAGAGAAGAGGTATCAACAGGACAAGTCAAGCTACCCATATGTCCAGCCAGGCCGGTCAAGCAGCCTACGCTTGTTTTTTGTTCCTAGGGGTTTACCAATAAAACCCTTCCACCAATTTTGTCACATATCATCGTCATAGTCACCGTTTCCACTCAAAATCGTCATGATCCTACTGATCGACCAATCCGTGTCCTGTCACTGTGGTGTTGGGGTGAGCCCCAGCTAAGGAGTAGCCCAGATTAAAGCAGGATTAGCCTGGGATTACCCTGGATTACCCAAACTGGATATGGATTACGTATGATTGACAGTTTTGGAGAGTGGTGGGGAGTAGTGTGTGTGTATTGAGGGAGAGTGTGTGTGTGTAGAGGGAGAAAGAGGGAGGGAGGGAGAACGTTCCACTGCAATAGTGAAGGTGTAAACTTGGCAGTAGAAAATCTTAACAGTATATTTGACCTCTCAGTTTCCCTATCAAATCTAAAAATCTCAAATAGAAAACTGAAGAAAATGAACAACAATGACAAATGGTTTGATGAAGAATGCAAAAATCTAAGAATAAATTGAGAAACCTGTCCAACCAAAAACATAGAGACCTGGAAAACCTGAGTCTACACCTTCACTATGGTGAATCACTAAAACAATACAGAAATACACTACGGAAAAAGAAGGAACAGCACGTCAGAAATCAGCTCAATGTAATTGAAGAATCCATAGACTCTAACCACTTCTGGGAAAATTGGAAAACACTAAACAAACAACAACACGAAAAATGATCTATCCAAAATGGAGATGTATGGGTAAACCACTTCTCCAATCTTTTTGGCTCTATAACAAAGAATAAAGAGCAAAAACATATACATGATCAAATACAAATCTTAGAATCAACTATTAAAGACTACCAGAACCCAATGGATTCTCCAATTACCTTGAACGAGTTAACGGACAAAATAAAAACCCTCCAACCCAAAAAGGCCTGTGGTGTTGATGGTATCCTTAATGAAATGATCAAATATACAGACAACAAATTCCAATTGGCTATACTAAAACTCTTTAACATCATCCTTAGCTCTGGCATCTTCCCCAATATTTGGAACCAAGGACTGATCACACCAATCCACAAATGTGGAGACAAATTTGACCCCAATAACTATCGTGGAATATGCGTCAACAGTAACCTTGGGAAAATCCTCTGCATTATCATTAACAGCAGACTCGTACATTTCCTCAATGAAAACAATGTACTGAGCAAATGTCAAATTGGCTTTTTACCAAATTACCGCACAACAGACCATGTATTCACCCTGCACACCCTAATTGACAACCAAACAAACCAAAACAAAGGCAAATTCTGCTCATGTTTTGTCGATTTCAAAAAAGCCTTCGACTCAATTTGGCTTGAGGGTCTGCTATACAAATTGATGGAAAGTGGTGTTGGGGGTAAAACATACGACATTATAAAATCCATGTACACAAAAAACAAGTGTGCGGTTAAAATGGGCATAAAACACACACATTTCTTCACACAGGGTCATGGGGTGAGACAGGGATGCAGCTTAAGCCCCACCCTCTTCAACATATATATCAACGAATTGGCACGTGCACTAGAAAAGTCTGCAGCACCCGGCCTCACCCTACTAGAATCCAAAGTCAAATGTCTACTGTTTGCTGATGATCTGGTGCTTCTGTCACCAACCAAGGAGGGCCTACAGCAGCACCTAGATCTTCTGCACAGATTCTGTCAGACCTGGGCCCTGACAGTAAATCTCAGTAAGACCAAAATAATGGTGTTCCAAAAAAGGTCCATTCGCCAGGACCACAAATACAAATACCAACTATACATACCTTGGCCTAAACTTCAGCGCCACAGGTAACTTCCACAAAGCTGTGAACGATCTGAGAGACAAGGCAAGAAGGGCATTCTATGCCATTAAAAGGAACATAAATTTCAACATACCAATTAGGACCTGGCTAAAAATACTTGAATCAATCATAGAGCCCATTGCCCTATACGGTTGTGAGTTCTGGGGTCCGCTCACCAACCAAGACTTCACAAAATGGGACAAACACCAAATTGAGACTCTGCATGCAGAATTCTGTAAAAATATCCTCTGTGTAAAACGTAGAACACCAAATAATGCATGCAGAGCAGAATTAGGCCGATACCCACTAATTATCAAAATCCAGAAAAGAGCTGTTAAATTCTACAACCACCTAGATTCCAAGAACACAGGATGAGATGTTACTATCCTTTGTGCAAGCACTTCCAAGAGTTCATGAACAGTGAGCCTGGTGAAATTTGGGGAGCGCATCGTCAGTAGTGTACCTTTGGTTCCTAGGGTGTTTCGGCCTTTCACACTATACACCCTCCCCAAAGGCGGCCAGCGACAGGGTGATCAATCCTACGCTTGCGTCCCATTCCCAATTAGTCATAGGAGTTGCCTTGTTGTTGATAGCCAACATCCCATGGGACTATGCATGGCAGGGGCGTCCTCCTCCCTGAGTCAAGCATTGTTGACCGCATACCTCCTGGCCCTCTCACTTCGGGGCCCAGCTGGGGTCTTTCCTCTTCATCCAGAGCCACTGACTGCTGCCTTCTGCCGCCTCCGATACAGCTTTGATTGCCGAACGCTGGCTCTGGCCCTTAATTCCCAGGTCTCTAAGCAGTCTGGTTGTAGATGTTGCCACAAAACCTGTGCAGCCCACCTCCACTGGTCGGACTTCTGTGTTCCAGCCATGATGCCGTGCTTCGGCAGCTAGATCGGCATAGCGCAGATGTTTTCGCTCATAAGCCTCATCTACTGAGTCCTCCCAGGGTTCTGTGACCTCAATGATGAAGACCTTCTTGAGCGAACGGGACCAGAGCACCATGTCAGGTCTTAGGGTGGTGGTTGCGATCTTCGGAGGAAACACAAGTTGCCGGCCAATGTCAGCTAGCATTTTCCAGTCGCGGGCCAAGAGCAGCTGGTCTCGCTCTAATGGTGTAGAGCCGCTTTTCGGTGGTTTAGCCCCTTCGCGGACAAAGGTTGTCCGTAAGGGGTGTGATGCTGCTGGGGGTAGTAGGGAGTTGGTGGCAGCTCGCTTGTCCTCCAGGGCGGACGCAAGGTTTTTAAGGACTTGGTTGTGACGCCAAGTGTAGCGTCCTTGGGTGAGGCTTGTTTTACATCCTGTGAGAATGTGCCTGAGGTTGGCTGGCATGGAACAGAGGGCACAGTCCGGATCTTCACCATACCATTGGTGAATACCAAGGACGTCATATGTTGCTCTGATGGAAAAGCTCAACCGCCTCGCTTCCATGGCCCACAGATCCTTTCAGCCGATCTTCCTCTTCTCCACACTGTCCCATCGAGTCCCCTGTCCCTGTTTGGTAAGAGAGATTGCCTTGGCCCACCTTGCAGCCTCCTCCTGATGGCGTACTTCCTGCACTACCATCTTCCGCCGCTCTGGTGCAGTGGCCTTACTCCAAGCAGCACGGCTAGTTAGCCCAAGGCCTCCTCTCCCTTGCTGAACATGACCCACAATGTCAGCATGTCTGAGGGCTGCTGTTGCCTCCTGGACTGCTTTTCCTGGCCTCCATTTGCGCCCAGTTGCCAAGGTCGGCGTGTTGTTGCTCACCACTGGGTCTTGAGATTCATTCAGTGTCATCTGGAGCCTGGTTTTTGCACACTTGAATTACTCTGTTAGACTGGTGAGGGGCAGCTTGAGGACACCATCTCCATAGAGGCCTATGGTGGTAAGGCATCAAGCCACTTCTTTAAGTAGCCTGTGACTCCTCTTTCCATCTTCTCCACTGTTGAGATTGGAACCTCACACACTGCTAGGGGCCACAACACCCGGGGTAGGAGACCAAACTGCAGACACCAGGCCTTTAACTTTCCAGGTAGCTGGGTGTTGTCGATGGACTGTAGGCTACTACAGATGTCTTTACGCAGCTGTTGCACCTGGTCTTTGTCCTTCAGGCTTGCATCATACCACCTTCCAAGGCTTTTTACCGGCTGCTCAGACACTGTTGGGATTTGGTCATCTCAGATGAAGAACTTCAGGTCGGAGAGTACTCCCTTCACAATCGAGATGCTGTGTGACTTGGATGGTTTAATCTTCATACGGGCCCAGCTGGTGTTCTCTTCAAGTTTTCTGAGCAGTCTCCTGGTGCATGGGACAGTGGTGGTCAATGTTGTAATATCATCCATGTAGGCTCTGAGTGGAGGGAGGCGGAAACTAGAGTAGACTCACTGTCCACCAGCAACCCATTTTGAGGATCTGATGATAACCTCCATTGCCATTATGAATGCCAACGGAGAAATGGTACATCCCGCCATTATACCTACATTCGGGCACTGCCATGAGGTGGTAAACTCTGAGGTGGTGAAGCAGAACTGCAGATCCTGGAAGTACTACTTCACCAGGGTTGTGATGGTGTCCGGTATGTGGAAAAATCTGAAGGCAGACCACAGGAGTTCATGGGGCACAGAGCCAAATGCATTGGCAAGGTCGAGGAAGACTACATGGAGGTCCCTTTTCTCCACCTTGGCCATTTGGATCTGGTGCCAGATCATGCTGGAATGTTCCAAGCAGCCAAAGAACCCTGATATTCCTGCCTTCTGTACAGATGTATCGACGTACGCATTCCTTTGCAGGTACTCGGCCATCCTCTGGGCAATGACCCTAAGAAGATTTTACCCTCGACATTCAGTAAGGAGATTGGGCGGAATTGGCTGATGTTCACTGCATCCTTCTCCTTAGGGATCAGGACCCCGCCTGCCCTACGCCACACTTTGGGTATTATCTTATTTTGCCAAGCTGTTCTCATAAGCCTCCAGAGGAACCTCAGGACGTCTGGTGCGTTCTTATACACTTTGTACGGGACTCCATTTGGCCCCGGGGCTGATGCTGTTCTTGCCCGTCGAACTGTGTTTTCCACCTCTTTCTATGTCGGAGGGCTGGTCTCAATATGATGTTCCGGGGGATCAATGGGTGGGATATCTGATGGGATGGCCAGATGTTTATGTCGCTTTGAGTCAAAGTTTGTTGTTCTCAGGTGCTCCTCTAGGTCTTTCTTTGTTGTTTTTAGAGCTCCACTTTTTTCCTTCGTGAAGAGACTTTTAAGGAACTTGAAGAGATCTTTATAGAATCGAGTTCTAGTTTGTTCTTTCTTCCTTCTGCGTTTCCGTAGGTTCTCTGCTCTACGGAGGGATGCCAACCGGGTTTTGATGTCAGCTTGAAGTGCCTCTATGCCCTCCTTTTCCACTTCCGAGGCCTTCTTCCACTGTTTCTTAAGCTGTCTCTTTTCTTGAATGAGGCGCTTGATTTCTTGTTGCCTCCTGGAAACTGGTGGGGTTGGAACCTTTCTCCCGCCTTTTGCCTCTTGCACTCCAAAGCTTTCTGCCCCGTACTCATAGATGATGTCCCCCATCCTCTCCAACTTCTTCTCCACTGTGCCTCGAAGTTTCTCGAGGGTCAAGTTAAGGTCAGTATTCACTGTTTCCCACAACTTCTTGTCACTGGCGCCAGGCCACTTCACATACGGTCTGTGCCCTGGTAGTCTGCTCTCGACTGCAGGTCTGGAAGGCTGGGTGAGTTCCACTCCTGTTGTTGGTTCCACCTCAGTTGTTACTTCGGTGCTTGAGTTTACATCCTCCATGACAGTGGTACCTAAAAGGAAGCGAACCTTCCATAACAAAGCCATCACCTACAGAGAGATGAACCTGGAGAAGAGTCCCCTAAGCAAGCTGGTCCTGGGGCTCTGTTCACAAACACAAACACACCCCACAGAGCCCCAGGACAGCAGCACAATTAGACCCAACCAAATCATGAGAAAACAAAAAGATCATTCTTTCCAATATGTCAAGTAATTAACAAAAAAACAGAGCAAACTAGAATGCTATTTGGCCCTAAACAGAGAGTACACAGTGGCAGAATACCTGACCACTGTGACTGACCCAAACTTAAGGAAAGCTTTGACTATGTACAGATTTAGTGAGCATAGTCTTGCTATTGAGAAAGGCCGCCGTAGGCAGACATGGCTCTCAAGAGAAGACAGGCTATGTGCTCACTTCCCACAAAATGAGGTGGAAACTGAGCTGCACTTCAACCTCCTGCCCAATGTATGACCATATTAGAGAGACATATTTCCCTCAGATTACACAGAACCACAAAGAATTCGAAAACAAATCCAATTTTGATAAACTCCCATATCTACTGGGTGAAATTCCACAGTGTGCCATCACAGCAGCAGGATTTGTGACCTGTTGCCACAAGAAAAGGGCAACCAGTGAAGAACAAACACCATTGCAAATTCAACCCATATTTATGCTTATTTATTTTCCCTTGTGTACTTTAACCATTTGTACATTGTTACAACACATATATAATATGACATTTGTAATGTCTTTATTGTTTGGAAACTTCTGTATGTGTGATGTTTACTGTAAATTTGTATTGTTTATTTCACTTTTGTATATTATCTACCTCACTTGCTTTGGCAATGTTAACACATGTTTCCCATGCCAATAAAGCCCCTTGAATTGAATTGAATTGAGACCTCCGAGCGTGGTGAGTCTGGGTCAGACTCAGTTTCTATTTATACTCCAGACTACACGTGAGTTGCAGCAATGTTTGCCATCATGCACACACGCACGCACGCACGCACGCACACACACACACACACACACACACACACACACACACACAGAGCAGCAGTGTTAGTCACTTACTGTGCTATCTGTCACACTCATTCTCTCCCTGTGTGTGCGTACGTACATGCGTGTGTCCGTGTGCGTGTGTTTGTATGTGTGTGTGTGCTTGTGTCACACTCAATCTCTCCCAGCCAAGGCCTCTCAGCTTCATGACAGAATATCTTCGTGACAAGTTAACATAGAGACTAGTGTTAATACTGTATGGCAGTGAGACATGACAGAAGATCTTTATGACAAGTTAACATAGAGACTAGTGTTAATACTGTATGGCAGTTAGACATGACAGAAGATCTTTATGACAAGTTAACATAGAGACTAGTGTTAATACTGTATGGCAGTTAGACATGACAGAAGATCTTTATGACAAGTTAACATAGAGACTCGTGTTAATACTGTATGGCAGTGAGACATGACAGAAGATCTTTGTGACAAGTTAACATAGAGACTCGTGTTAATACTGTATGGCAGTTAGACATGACAGAATATCTTTGTGACAAGTTAACATAGAGACTAGTGTTAATACTGTATGGCAGTTAGACATGACAGAATATCTTTGTGACAAGTTAGCATAGAGACACGTGTTAATACTGTAGTGAGACATGACAGAAGATCTTTGTGACAAGTTAACATAGAGACTAGTGTTAATACTGTAGTGAGACATGACAGAAGATCTTTGTGACAAGTTAACATAGATACTCGTGTTAATACTGTAGTGAGACATGACAGAATATCTTTGTGACAAGTTAGCATAGAGACTCGTGTTAATACTGTATGGCAGTTAGACATGACAGAATATCTTTGTGACAAGTTAACATAGAGACTCGTGTTAATACTGTAGTGAGACATGACAGAATATCTTTGTGACAAGTTAACATAGAGACTAGTGTTAATACTGTATGGCAGTTAGACATGACAGAAGATCTTTATGACAAGTTAACATAGAGACTAGTGTTAATACTGTATGGCAGTTAGACATGACAGAAGATCTTTATGACAAGTTAACATAGAGACTAGTGTTAATACTGTATGGCAGTGAGACATGACAGAAGATCTTTATGACAAGTTAACATAGAGACTAGTGTTAATACTGTATGGCAGTGAGACATGACAGAAGATCTTTATGACAAGTTAACATAGAGACTAGTGTTAATACTGTATGGCAGTTAGACATGACAGAATATCTTTATGACAAGTTAGCATAGAGACTCGTGTTAATACTGTAGTGAGACATGACAAGGTGGTTGAACGCCCCAAAAATGTGCATTCTGGTTGTTCAGGACAGTGTTAACCCCAATGGACAAGTGCTTAGCTTTTTTATTTATGTGCAAATCAAACCCCCTTGTAAGGAAAATATTATTGATTTTCTATTCATATACGTTTACTAGGTCCCAGTACTCCTAGTAAGGTAACAACAGTGATAGTGGTGGTAGTGGTAATATGTTCTACCACACTTGACTTGCTAATCAGTGAGGCTGACTGTTCCACATAGGTAGCTATAGGTCGCTAGGTAGTGAGGAGTGGTGATTGCTGCTGATTGAGGCTCCCTGGTGGATAGGAACACAAATCTGTCAGACTCAGATAAAAGCCTGTTTGGAGTAGCTGGCTTCCCTGCCTGCAGCATCATCAAACAGCATCTGACTGCCACGCACGCACACACTCACGTACGCTCACACACACTCACACAAGCAACACACTTCATCTCTCTCTGTCTCTCTCTACTCCCTCTCTGGTTAGGTTTACTCTGTTGCCATGGTTACGCCCAGCTGGAGCCCACCGTTGTGTGAGGAACCTGTCAGGGCGTCTCTCTCAGATCACCTGATGTGGGTCGATCTCGCGTTGGCCTCGCTCACTACGCCGTCATTCAATTTGCCTTTGATTAAGTCGGTAACAATACTGGCTGTATGAAGTGTATACCACCACCGCAACTCTACATCTGTCTGTGTGTGTGTGTGTGTGTGTGTGTGTGTGTGTGTGTGTGTGTGTGTGTGTGTGTGTGTGTGTGTGTGTGTGTGTGTGTGTGTGTCTGTGTGTGTCTGTGGAAATGCATCTGGCTATTACGTCAGTGTATGCTCATAACTGCTCATGTAATTTGTCAGCTTTAACTTTTCTGCTGAGGACCCCTCGGATGGTCGGAAAGGACATACAGTGCCTTGTGTAAGTCTACACACCCCTTGCACAGTCTTCAAATGTTACTGCCCTGCTACAATATATCCATGGGGTGTCCGGCATTGCCATCAGCCATTGAGGAAATGCTTCCTTTGAAATCAATGAACGTCCAATGTCCAATGGCAGCTTCCAAGGTTAAATTCTCGATGGCTGACTTGCGTGTTTATTCTATCTTGTGAATTGAAATAATGAGAAATAAAGTTTATTTTGATTGCATATGGCCTTGACTATACATCACTGGTTATTGTACTAAGATGTATGAAGTCAAGCATCTACTACTACTAGCTAGCTAGCTACATTGACTAGCTAGGTTCCCAATGTAAACAAAAGCAACTTGTGAAATTGGAGGATAATTTAGTACAACCACTACCAACAATTTAATGAGCACTGGACCAAAGTTATTGTACTTACACATAAACAATGAATATGGAACAGTATGAAAACTAGAATATAGACCTCTTCCCCTCTCCTCTCCGCTCTTCCCCTCTCTTCTCTACTCTTCCCCTCTCCTCTCTGCTCTTCCCCTCTCATCTCGGCTCTTCCCCTCTCATCTCTACTCTTCCCCTCTCCTCTCGGCTCTTCCCCTCTCATCTCTACTCTTCCCCTCTCATCTCTACTCTTCCCCTCTCCTCTGGGCTCTTCCCCTCTCATCTCCACTCTTCCCCTCTTCTCTGCTCTTCCCCTCCTCTCCACTCTTCCCCTCTCTTTTCTGCTCTTCCCTCTCCTCTCCGCTCTTCCCCTCTCTTCCCTCTTCCCCTCTCTTCTCTGCTCTTCCCCTCTCCTCTCCGCTCTTCCCCTCTCCTCTCCACTCTTCCCCTCTCCCCTCTTCCCCTCTCCTCTCCACTCTTCCCCTCTCCTCTCCACTCTTCCCCTCTCCTCTCTCTTCCCCTCTGCTCTCCGCTCTTCCCCTCTCTTCTCTGCTCTTCCCCTCCTCTCCACTCTTCCCCTCTCTTTTCTGCTCTTCCCCTCTCCTCTCCGCTCTTCCCCTCTCTTCTCTGCTCTTCCCCTCTCTTCTCTGCTCTTCCCCTCTCTTCTCTGCTCTTCCCCTCTCATCTCTCTTCACCTCTCCTCTCCACTCTTCCCCTCTGCTCTCCACTCTTCCCCTCTGCTCTCCACTCTTCCCCTCTCCTCTCTCTCCTCTCCTCCCCTCTGCTCTCCGCTCTTCCCTCTCCTCTCCACTCTTCCCCTCTGCTCTCCACTCTTCCCCTCCTCTCCACTCTTCCCTTCTGCTCTCCGCTCTTCCCCTCTGCTCTCCGCTCTTCCCCTCTCCTCTCTTCACCTCTCCTCTCCCTCTTCACCTCTCCTCTCCACTCTTCACCTCTCCTCTCCACTCTCCCCTCTGCTCTCCACTCTTCCCCTCTGCTCTCCACTCTTCCCTCTCCTCTCCACTCTTCCCTTCTGCTCTCCGCTCTTCCCCTCTGCTCTCCGCTCTTCCCCTCTCCTCTCCACTCTTCCCCTCTGCTCTCCACTCTTCCCCTCTCCTCTCCACTCTTCCCTTCTGCTCTCCGCTCTTCCCCTCTCCTCTCCACTCTTCCCCTCTGCTCTCCACTCTTCCCCTCTCCTCTCCCTCTTCCCTTCTGCTCTCCGCTCTTCCCCTCTCCTCTCCACTCTTCCCCTCTCCTCTCCACTCTTCCCCTCTCCTCTCCACTCTTCCCCTCTCTTCTCTGCTCTTCCCCTCTGCTCTCCGCTCTTCCCCTCTCCTCTCCACTCTTCCCCTCTCCTCTCTACTCTTCCCCTCTCTTCTCTACTCTTCCCCTCTCTTCTCTGCTCTTCCCCTCTCTTCTCTGCTCTTCCCCTCTCATCTCCACTCTTCACCTCTCCTCTCCACTCTTCCCCTCTGCTCTCCACTCTTCCCCTCTGCTCTCCACTCTTCCCCTCTCCTCTCCACTCTTCCCCTCTCCTCTCCTCTCCTCCCCTCTGCTCTCCGCTCTTCCCCTCTCCTCTCCACTCTTCCCCTCTCCTCTCCACTCTTCCCTTCTCCTCTCCGCTCTTCCCCTCTGCTCTCCGCTCTTCCCCTCTCCTCTCCACTCTTCCCCTCTTCTCTCTCTTCTCTCCCTCTTCTTGCTAATGTGTATAGTGGAACTGAAGAGTTAAAATCACATCTTAAAATGGATTACATTTGTTCCTTCTGATGTACACAACCTATTCCATAGTTCCAAAGTGAAAGAAAAGTGATATAATATTATCCAAATTAAGAAATAACAAAAACCCAACCCAGAGATTAATACTTGGTGGAAGCACCTTTGGCAGCCATTAGAGCTGTGAAACATTTGGAATAAGATTCTATCAACTTTGCACAATTCAGAAGACAGATGCAGGGTTTCCTCTAACATTTTATTTGGGCTCTGCTCCTTTCCCCAGCCCCTGGCGGTGACAAGCATACTCATAACATGATGCTGCCACCACAATACTTGAAAATACAAAGGGATCAACAACACTGTTTTCACTCCACATTACTGACCTGTATGACGAAGTGAAAAGAATAAAGCCTGTTTTAAAAAATCCACTCCAAATGACCCATTCGGTTTTCAACAAGGCTGTCAACTAATACTGCAAGACACAGCACAGCAAAGAAATGCACTTTTTAGCCTAAATGAAAAACTACAGGCTTGAGTTAAATCCAGTACAACAAAACACAAAGTATCATGTTATGGATATGCCGGTCACTGGTGAGTTTGCTAAATACATAGAAAATAGAATAGAAAGGAGCAAAGCCCAGGTAAAAAGTTACAGGAAAATCTGTCTCAGTCTTCTGAAACGCTAAGCCTGAGATAGATGTGTATTTTTTAGGGGGACAAATATATATATATATTTGTTATGTCAAAGACACACTAGAATTGCTCTCCAATAGATGTTGTGTGTTCCTGAGTGGTCCAGCCTTAGTGCTAACTTACATTTCCTTGAAAATCAGAGACAATGTTTGAATGTTGCTGTCCATCAATGACTCCCACCCAAGTGTATGAGCAATTTTGAGCAATTTTGAGCAATTTTTGAGCAATTTTGACAAAAACTATTGATAACTGTTTCCCTAAGAGTTGTGCAAAGTTGGTAGAATCTCATTGAAAATGATTCACAGCTGTAATGGCTGGGTGTGAAGATGTACACAATCAAGACATCATTTAAAAAAAATATATATTCATTTGGAAATGTTTCTATAATTTTTCTTTAACTTTGAAAATGTGGAGTAGGTTGTGTACATCAGTAAGAACAAATCTAACGTATTCTCTTTTGAAATGTAATTTTAAAGCAGCAAAATGTGAAGACTGTGCAAGGGGTGTGTCGGCTTTCACTGGTGACTGTAAATACCTATCTCTTATCCCATTTCCAATCCTCTGTAAAAAGACTGGAGTCAAGGCAGCATGTTGTCAGTGGTGGATTGGTGGATGGGGTAAATTATAGGTAGGACCCAGCATTGATTTGCAACCCACTTAGCTGCTGCATTTTCCTGGAGATGTTTTGTGAGGATCGGCAGGAAACTATTATCTTTTGTTCAGGTGTTTTGCTTTTCACACAATACCAACCATGGACAAAAAAACGAAGAGACGTAGCTAATCTGTTTAGTCGGAAGGGAGTCCAATTTGGCAAGGTTCTACTGCTAGAAACCCTAGTTTAGGGTTAGGAGGGGAACATATACACTGACAGACACTATATGGATTCCACAGGGAGATGGGTGGTAAGGAGACTCTTGAATATAGATTTGCATTTCATTTGTTTCTGGGTATTTGGTTGCTGTTCCATGTGAATGGGCTGGATGGGGAATGGAAATTGTGTCACCAGAGAGGTGACGAGAAAATAGATACAATTGGTGGATGGATATATATATATATACTGTAGGTGGAGAGAATGAGAGATGGCGCGATCAGGAAACCGTGGGGAGAGAGAAGAATCGTAAAGGAGAGCAGCAAAATAGGACAGGAGGCAGAGGAGAGAATGATTGAGAGAATGAAGATAGAGAATAGGATGAGATGAGGAGACATGTTAGCTACATGTTAGCTACAAACCAGGTGGGGAAATAGATAGAATGATAGAAGAGAGGAGAAAAGATACAGACAGTAAGGGAAACATGAGAAAATGAGATGAGAGAGAAAGGGACACGGGAAACATTAAAGTATATGGCAATGATAAAGATCAATCACACATACAGTAGGCTACTTAACTTAGCTAGCTGAATAACATGGCAATGATAAAGATCAATCACACATACAGTAGGCTACTTAACTTAGCTAGCTGAATAACATGGCAATGATAAAGATCAATCACACATACAGTAGGCTACTTAACTTAGCTAGCTGAATAACATGGCAATGATAAAGATCAATCACACATACAGTAGGCTACTTAACTTAGCTAGCTGAATAACATGGCAATGATAAAGATCAATCACACATACAGTAGGCTACTTAACTTGGCTAGCTGAATAACATGACAATGATATAGATCAATCACACATACAGTAGGCTACTTAACTTGGCTAGCTGAATAACATGGCAATGATAAAGATCAATCACACATACAGTAGGCTACTTAACTTGGCTAGCTGAATAACATGACAATGATATAGATCAATCACACATACAGTAGGCTACTTAACTTGGCTAGCTGAATAACATGGCAATGATAAAGATCAATCACACATACAGTAGGCTACTTAACTTGGCTAGCTGAATAACATGGCAATGATCAAGATCAATCACACATACAGTAGGCTACTTAACTTAGCTAGCTGAATAACATGACAATGATAAAGATCAATCACACATACAGTAGGCTACTTAACTTGGCTAGCTGAATAACATGGCAATGATAAAGATCAATCACACATACAGTAGGCTACTTAACTTGGCTAGCTGAAGAACATGGCAATGATAAAGATCAATCACACATACAGTAGGCTACTTAACTTGGCTAGCTGAAGAACATGGCAATGATAAAGATCAATCACACATACAGTAGGCTACTTAACTTGGCTAGCTGAAGAACATGGCAATGATCAAGATCAATCACACATACAGTAGGCTACTTAACTTGGCTAGCTGAAGAACATGGCAATGATCAAGATCAATCACACATACAGTAGGCTACTTAACTTGGCTAGCTGAAGAACATGGCAATGATATGAGCATGACAGTTATGCTTGGCCACAGATACAGTAAAGTACTTCGCTTGGCTAGCTCAGACGATCTCTACTCCCACTAAGCTTCTCCTGCAGGCTGGTTTAGATCTCATCAGGGCCTGTATTCAAAAAGCGTCTCAGAGTAGGATTACTGCTGATATCCAGGTTGGCTTCAACTTCAAATACTGCTATAGAGCTGTAGATTAGCTACATAGCAGACACTCAGACGAAACCCAGAGCTTAAGACATATAGGGTCTGTTCCAATATGCACACTAGCATGCCACTTGAGTGATGAATTAAGTAGTAAGAAGTGGGTAAGTATGGATATTGGAACACAGCCGTAGGGAAGCATCACGTCTTACTTCACATACTGTATCTCTTCCTAGTAGATCTAGCCCCTTATTAAATGAGGTTACCCAGAGGCAGACATAATATCCACACAGCTACAGTTATTATCACAGCCCATGTTGCTGGTTCTGGACTCCATTTCTTTCTTTCTTTCTTTCTCTCTCTCTCTCTCTCTCTCTCGCTCTCTCGCGCTCGCTCTCTCTCTCCATCTCCCTTCCTCTCTCTCTCTCTCTCTCTCTCTCTCTCCCTCCATCTCCCTTTCTCTTAACCATAATATTCACACAGCTGTAATCACTGTCCCTGGTACTGTTTATAGGATCATGGTTTAAAAGGAGGTTGAACAGGCATGACTCTGTCTCCTCCCCCTCTCTCTCCTCTCCCCCTCTAGATTTCTCCAATTCTCTCTCTCTCTCTCGCTCTCTCTCTCTCTCTCTCTCTCTCTCTCTCTCTCTCTCTCTCTTCTTTCTCTCTCCCCCCCGTTTTGGTACTATTCCAGATCTACATTATCTGCCAAATTAGTCTGCCAAATCTCCCTCTCCCGTCTCCTTCTCTCTCCTTCAGCCTCCTGGCTAGATCTCAGGGTTCCATATTTGGAGGCCTTGCGATCAATACAGCGTGTTGGTGATTGGGTTGCCACGCGTGATACATTTCTGTAACCTTGGTGATGGTTTGGTGTGGAGTCTCTGGCTGAAACCCTCCCTGTAATTTGGCTCAGTGAGAGAAAGGAAAAGGAGAGGAGAGAGGGCAGAGGAGAGAAGAGGATGGGGAGGAGGATGGGGAGGAGAGAGGAAAGGAAGGAAAAGGAGATGAGAGGAGTGGAGAGGAGAGGAGTGGAGTGAGAGGAGTGTAGAGGAGTGGAGTGGAGTGGAGTGGAGTAGAGAGGAGAGGCGGGGAGAGCTACTGATTGGCTATAGCTCTGAGGCACTTCGCTGCTCCCTGCGCTCCTTATTCTGTCCTCCATCCCTCTCTTTTTACTTCTCGCTCAGATGAAATAGTTTGGTGGTGATTTCAAATGATTGTGTGTTTTAAAAATGTGATAATTTCACCCTAAATGTTCTCTTGGGTGTTAATGTTTATCTCCCCTCTCTTTCTCCCTCTCTATCTCTCTTTCCCCTGCTCTCCCTGTCTCTCTCTCTCCCTCTCTTTCCTTCCCATCTATCTCTACTCCAGAACTCCATCCGCCACAACCTGTCCCTCCACACTCGGTTCATCCGTGTCCAGAATGAGGGGACAGGGAAGAGTTCCTGGTGGATGCTGAACCCAGAGGGGGGGAAGATGGGTAAGGGACCCCGGCGACGCGCTGCTTCCATCGACTGCCCCAACGGCACCAAGATCCTGAAGAGTAAAGGACGAGCCAGGGGGAAGAGGACTGGAGCTGGAGCTGGGAGTGGAGCTGTTGGTCGGGGCAGGCGGCAGGGTTATGGTCTGGGTCAGGGGGCTCGGCCGGGGATGCATCAGGGGTCTCCAGAGCATGGTAGTCCTGCAGGAAAGGGAGGAGTAGGGGTGGGAGGAGAGGAGTACGATGCCTGGACGGATCTCCACTCCCGGACCTCCTCCTCAGCTTCGACGCTCAGCGGCTGCCTGTCTCCCATCCTGGCCGAGGCTGAGCCAGATGAGCCAGAGGAGGGAGGTCTGTCCTGCTCCACTTCCCCACGTCTCTATCCCAGCCCTACTTCCACTCGCTCCCCTGCCCTGGGCACTGGGGGGCACTGCCCTGGAACCTCAATGGAGCTACCCCAACTCACTGACCTGACTGGGGCTATCAGCCTGGATGAAGGCTACCCCCACCCCCAGAACCACCCTCAGACCCAGCCTCGTAATGGCTACCCCAGCCCCTACGGTTCCAGCCCCAAGGGGGAAGGCTCCTACTGCGGCCCCGTCTATGGGCAGCCATCCCTGGGCATGCTGCGGCTCCACGCCCCCATGCCCATGCAGACCATCCAGGAGAACAAGCCAGCCAGCTTCCAGCGCCCCCTGAGGGCCTACTCAGAGAACAATGCCCTGCAGAGCCTGCTGACCGGAGGGCCTGGAGGTCCTCAGTACTGCAGTAAGGACATGGTCACACTGGGAGGGCAAGGAGGGGAGTCACACACGCTCCTGACCCAGGTAACCAATCAGAGTCGCAGCAGCCACAATCATAGCCATAGCAACCATAATCATAATAACCATGAGCACGGACACAATCCAGGCCCACACAATGGTCTCGGCTCAGTTCATGACCAGAACCCCAGCGGTCATCATCAGAATGGTCACCACAATCACGGTCACCCCAACCTGGACTACAACCATAGCCACAAACATCACCTCAGCCCAGGAACTGACTACAACCAGAGTCACAGCCACAAACTGAACCCAAGCCATGACCACACTCCCCGGTCCAATCAGGGTCACCACCATGGTCACCTCCAGGGTGGACCTAGACCTCCAGCCGTCCAGGCTCTTTCTCCCAGAGTCAACACAGATATCCTGCAGCCCTACAGCCTCAAAACCCCCACCCCAACCCCTAGCCACTATGGCCCCCTCACCCCCCATCTCCCCACCACCAATCCCCCCGTCCCTGCCCCCAACCCCGCCTCAGTTCTTGACATACCCCAGGACCCCTGCCTCCGCCTGGCCTCCGCCCCGGCCCCTCACCCCCACCCCCGCCACCAGCCCTACCCCGGTACCACCTACCACCAGGGTATAACCATGACCGACTCCTGGCATGGCTACTACCACCACACCCTCCACCCCTCCCAGAACTACCATGGACACCTCCACCACAGCACTCACCAACCCAACCGCATGGCTCCAGACCTGGATGTAAACGTAGACATTCTCCCCAGCAGCCTAGACTGTGACGTGGAGTCCATCCTCCTCAATGACTTTATGGACACAGAGGGGATGGGGATGGACTTCAACTTTGACGGCTCCCTGTCTCAAGGAGTGGGCATGGGCATGAGCATAGCGGCTTTCGCCGGAGCGCCCCAGGGACATCACAGTCAGAACTGGGTGCCTGGGTGAAGGGGATTGTTCGGGGAAGCCCAAGGGCCAATCAGGACACAGCAGAAAGGCTTTCACCCACAAGGCTGAGCTGCAGGGGTCAGAGGTCAGGGATCAGGGTCAGAACGTACCCTTGGACTGACTGACTGATTGACTGTGATGCTTAATGCTACAAGACAAAATAACTGAAGATGTATTGTCATGTTGTTTCCTGAGGGTCCCTTTACAATCTCTATTCTCTCTCTTCCTCTCTCTCTCTCTGTTCCTTCTTTCCTTTCTCTGGTTTCTTGGGGGGGGTCATAGTTTGTGTTAAGTTGAATTTATGTAAACCACTTTATTATCCATCTCTTCCTATAAAAAAAGAGAGAGGCGGTATCTTACTGGAGAACAGGATCAAACAACTGCATAATAAATAGGTTCAGCGGGTTGAGGTGTTTTTCATATGGGTTGGAACGTAGGGAGGTCGGGGAATGGGTGGATGGAGGGAGGGAGGGATGAAGGAAGAGGGGGTTGGCTTCACCAGGGTCAGGGCGAGTTCTCCTTCTTCCTCAAGGATGGAAGGATGAAAGGAGGGAGGGATGGATTGAGGATTGGGGGTCAGGAGTTCTCCTTCTCCCTGGTGGTGTCGCCCACCATAGATGGATGGAGGGATGGACGAATAAAGGATAGATAGAGGATAGAGGGATGAGGATAAGCTTTGTTGGTTGGTTGCTATGTCCCCCAGTGTGGTCCAGGAGGACAGCCATCCATCAGGCAGCCTCCATTTAAATGCACACAGCTAGGGCCTCCATTTAAATGCACAATCCCCTCTTTAATCTCTTTAAGCTACGGTGATGCATCACTATTGCAAATTTAATACGCCACTCTATGTCTTCCATTCACCTCCATCTGGACACGCACGCACACACACACACACACACACACACACACACACACACACACACACACACACACACACACACACACACACACACACACACACACACACACCATTCCCCTCCGGACACACTGGTTTAATGTGTTTTGGCCAAAGTGATGATGTTAAAGTCACTATGTACTATGGGGAGAGGAAAGGAGACATGGAGCAATGGGGAGAGGAAAGGAGACATGGAGCAATGGGGAGAGGAAAGGAGAAATGGAGCAATGGGGAGAGGAAAGGGAGACATGGAGCAATGGGGAGAGGAAAGGAGACATGGAGCAATGGGGAGAGGAAAGGAGAAATGGGGAGAGGAAAGGAGACATGGAGCAATGGGGAGAGGAAAGGAGACATGGAGCAATGGGGAGAGGAAAGGAGACATGGAGCAATGGGGAGAGGAAAGGAGAAATTGAGCAATGGGGAGAGGAAAGGAGACATGGAGCAATGGGGAGAGGAAAGGAGAAATTGAGCAATGGGGAAAGGAAAGGAGACATGGAGCAATGGGGAGAGGAAAGGAGAAATTGAGCAATGGGGAAAGGAAAGGAGACATGGTAATATTCCCTCTGTGCCTCTTCCTCTCCATTTGGTGGATTTATGTAGCTCTACTCTTAATGAAATAAGGAGCTTTCTCCCTGCCTGCTCTGCTTCCTGAAGAGGATTCTCGTTCACCCCCAGCCTGGCTGCTTCCTCTAGCTGACCAACCACACAATCTAGGGGCTGTCCTAAATGGGTCCCTGTCCTCTACACACTGAGTGTATAACACATTAGGAACTCTTTCAAACCGCACCGGTTTGAGTGTGTCAAGAACTGCAACGCTGCTCTGTTTTTCACACTCAACAGTTTCCCGTGTGTATCAAGAATGGTTCACCACCCAAAGGACATCCAGCCAACTAGACACAACTGTAGAAAGCATTGGAGTCAACATGGCCAGCATCCCTGTGGAATGCTTATGATACACCTTGTAGAGTCCATGCCCAGATGAATTGAGGCTGTTCTGAGGGCAAAAGGGGGTGCAACTCAATATTAGGAAGGCGTTGATGTCCTCAGTCCTTATACCTCAGTACAGCCCCTCTTGTCCTATCCTCCGTTCCACCTCTCACACACAGCAGCGTAAAGCCTGGAATGTTTTACACTAGTGAATTGGCACACTGATTAACACATTCAACAAGATAACAATTATTTAGTGCTATCTCCCCTTCACAGAAACTCTCCTCCTATCCTCCCCTCCCCCCCTCTCTCTCTCTCTCTCTCTCCCCTTCACAGAAACTCTCCTCCTATCCTCCCCCTCTCTCTCTCTCTCTCTCTCCCCTTCACAGAAACTCTCCTCCTATCCCCCCCCTCCCTCCCTCTCTCTCTCTCTCTCTCCCTCTTTCTCTCTCCCTGTCACATTCCTTCATTCCCTCCATCCCATTCACCACCCCCCCTCTGTATCTCTCTCTCTCTTTCTCTCCCTCTCTCTCATCCTATCACATACTCTCATCCAGAGGTTAGACAGAGGGGAAACAACATTAATTCCCTGGCTAAAGAGATAAATGATTTATGATTTATTTATGCAAGTGTTGGTGTTTTCTCATCTCATCTCCCTGGCACCAAGTCATAATTCTCTCTCTTCAGAAAGCACAAGGGAGATTTTAGAGAGGTTTTGTGCGTCCAGTAACAGGGGAAAAAGCCAGGCTATTAGTGCTTGAACAACAAGGTCCTCCTGGTCCCAGTTCACATTGTATTAACGGCACAAAGAACATAGGAATTGGCTGGCTATACAGCACAAACAGATCTGGGATCAGACCAGTCCTCTGCCACTCCACCCTTCAGATTCCTACAGTATCTGTTGTCTCTAGTCAAGCTTTACTTTGCTGTTGTCTGTTTTCTTGTGGTTGTCCCGTTCTGTGGTCGTCAGTGAGGTCCTTTGTCTTGATAGGGTGCTTTGTGTTTGCAGCATTTTTTATTCCAGGAGGGAGACGTGTCCTGTCCTAGCACCTGAGAGAGAGAGAGAGAGAGAGAGAGAGAGAGAGAGAGAGAGAGAGAGAGAGAGAGAGAGAGAGAGAGAGAGAGAGAGAGTGTGTAAAGGGACAAGGAGAGATAGGTAGAGAGACCAGAGAGAGGAGGAGTAAGAGAGAGAGGCAGACTGTGAGACAGTGATATTTTCCAGCCGAGTAGCTTCCTGTAGAACTGGCCTTTTGAATCAGGCCAAATGTCAAGTGCTACTCTGCCGGCACCAACACGCTCAGATCAGATAACTATCCCTCTGCTCTGATCAAAGAGGAACAACGACGGGTATCTTCACAGGGTTTTCTCTTCCGTTCGTTGTTCCTTTCTTTCTTTTTGACTTGAGATGGCATATTTTTGTACCCTGACTGTAATTTCGTGTCTGGCCCCAGCGTGCACTAGCTTGTGTGTTGAGCATCTCATGAGTGTGTGTGTGAAGCACACATGATGATGTACAAGATGATGTCCAGAATTGATGATGGAAATCCCTTGCCCTGTAATATCACTTGTCCTGGTCTCCTTCCAACCAGGTCACCCATGATACAAGTCAGTATTCGACGTCCATCCATGTCTGAGGACATCTGGAGATGACATGGAAACCGGCCTCTAGGGGCAACAGTGAGAGCTGGTACCTTCAACTAGGTTTTGGTAGTGAACGAGGATGGTGGATGGTTGTTAGTATCTGCCTCAGGTTGCAAGTTCAAATCCAGTGCTAGAAAGTTGTTTTTGACATTTTTGTGTCAAGCTTTTCCCAAACCTTAACCCTTACCTTAACCATTTGGCGTTCATGCCTAACCTTAGCCCTAACCTTAAAAATTCTGAGTTCATGCTTAAAATGATCTTTAAACACGTCCAAATGTAACATTTGCAACAACTTCCAAATTTGTCGTTTGAGAAACATGGATGAACGTCTAATTCTGTCGTGAGACTGTGAGAGCTAGTTGCTCCTTCATGCCCGGTGAGGTACAACATACATACATACATACCTACATTGGTTGAGAAGATGGGTTCTGTGCTGTGGCCCTTTGACTCCCTCAGTCCCTCATTATCTTTATTACAGAGACATGATGATGCTTCTATTACAATCTGATTCTGTACATAATCTATATTGGAGAAAAAATTGTATTATAATTTTTCGGGACAAGCAAAATATCAATTTCTTTTCTAAAATGATGTGTCTGATCATCTGTGACTATAAAATAAAACAAAAGAGAACCTAGACTTGTTTTGTTCCTGTTTATTTGTGTGTGCACATGTGCACGTGTAAGCCTGCCTGTGTGTGTGCGCGTGTGTACATGCATGAGTGTGTCTCCGCTCATTCATTCAGTTGTGTGTGTTCCTTCATAGACACACTGCTGTGCATTAGATGTGCCAGCCAACCCCGGCAGTACACCCCCTGTCATTATTACCATACTATAGCAGTAACTCCTGACACATCACAGCAGTAGTGGGCTCTCTTGGTGTGTATGTGGGGGTGAGTCGGTAGGGGGCAAGAGAAATGGAGGGATATGTGAGTGGGTGGGAGTGAAATGGCTATCAGAGGTGATTTTTGTGGGAAGAACTCTCATAACATCCATAAACACACACACATAAACATATTAGCTCACGAACATAATAAAAAACAGGCCAAACGAGTTGTGTGTGTGGTGCACGCTAGCAGGTGCGTTGTGTGTGTGTCATAAACTGGTGTGAAAGTGCTGATGCTCAGAGAGACATATTCTTGGAGCTGAGAGATCCCCTGCAGGCCTAGTAACCTTGAGCTCCATCCCCCAGCCACGGTAAACCAAGTCAGGCATACCAGACAGACAGTGTGTCCCAGTCCACAGCCCCATCCACATACACACACAGCCCCACTGGAGCCCAGCAGGGGGGCCCTAGCCTCTGGCCTGACTACAACCTGCCCTGAGACCCCCCAGTGTGTGAGCGTGCTACTGGCCTAACCTGTCCACTGCGTGATAAGAGAGAGAGTGAAAGAAAGAAAGAGGAAGAGACAGAGACAGAGAGAGAGAGAGAGAGATAAAGAGAGAGAGAGAGTGGGATAGAGAGAGAGAGAGAGAGAGAGAGAGAGAGAGGATAGAGAGAGAGAGAGAAAGAGAGAGAGAGAGAGAGTGGGAGAGAGAGAGAGAGAGAGAGAGAGAGAGAGAGTGGGATAGAGAGAGAGAGAGAGAGAAGAGAGAGAGAGAGTGGGATAGAGAGAGAGAGAGAGAAAGAGAGAGAGAGTGGGATAGAGAGAGAGAGAGAGAGAGAGAGAGAGAGAGTGGGATAGAGAGAGAAAGAAAGAGAGAGAGAGTGGGATAGAGAGAGAAAGAGAGTGGGATAGAGAGAGAGAGAGAGAGAGAGTGGGATAGAGAGAGAAAGAGAGAGAGAGATAGTGGGATAGAGAGAGAGAGAGAGAGAAAGAGAGAGAGAGAGTGGGATAGAGAGAGAAAGAGAGAGAGAGAGTGGGATAGAGAGAGAAAGAGAGAGAGAGAGTGGGATAGAGAGAGAGAGTGGGATAGAGAGAGAAAGAGAGAGAGAGAGTGGGATAGAGAGAGAAAGAGAGAGAGAGAGTGGGATAGAGAGAGAGAGAAAGAGAGAGAGAGAGTGGGATAGAGAGAGAGAGAAAGAGAGAGAGAGTGGGATAGAGAGAGAGAGAGAGAGTGGGATAGAGAGAGAAAGAGAGAGAGTGGGATAGAGAGAGAGAGAGAGAGAAAGAGAGAGAGAGAGTGGGATAGAGAGAGAGAGAGTGGGATAGAGAGAGAGAGAGTGGGATAGAGAGAGAGAGAGTGGGATAGAGAGAGAAAGAGAGAGAGAGAGAGTGGGATAGAGAGAGAGAGAGAGCGAGAGAGAGAGAGAGTGGGATAGAGAGAGAGAGAGTGGGATAGAGAGAGAGAGAGAGAGAGAGAAAGAGAGAGAGAGAGTGGGATAGAGAGAGAAAGAGAGAGAGAGTGGGATAGAGGGAAAGAGAGAGAAAGTGGGAGAGAGAGAGAGTGGGATAGAGAGAGAGAGAGTGGGATAGAGAGAGAGAGAGTGGGATAGAGAGAGAGAGAGAGAGAGAGAGAGAGAGAGTGGGATAGAGAGAGAGAGAAAGAGAGAGAGAGAGTGGGAGAGAGAGAGAGAGAGAGAAAGAGAGAGAGAGAGTGGGATAGAGAGAGAGAGAGAGAAGAGGAGAGAGAGAGGGAGAGAGAGAGAGAGAGAGAGAGAAAGAGAGAGAGAGAGTGGGATAGAGAGAGAGAGAGTGGGATAGAGAGAGAAAGAGAGAGAGAGAGAGTGGGATAGAGAGAGAGAGAGAGCGAGAGAGAGAGAGAGAGTGGGATAGAGAGAGAGAGAGAGAGAGAGAGAGGAGAGAGAGAGAGAGAGAGAGAGAGACCAGTCTTCACTCGCTTCAGACATCTATATTTCACAGCATTGTCAATTAGTGTCTAAGTGTGGTTGGAGAGAGATATAGAGCAAGAGAGAGAAAGAGAGACTGATAGAAAGAGACAGAAAAGGAGACATGTCTCTGTGGGCTGTCTGCTCCAGGTCACCGTGTCCTGGTGATGTCCTCTCTCTGTTCCCTTTCTACCCCAGCCAGCGGAATCCTGCCTGGGCAGATCTGAGGCAGGGAGGAGGTCCTAATACCGGAGAGGGGAGTCCTATATCTGGACTACAATACTGTCTGGGTAGGGGTAGGGGAGGACAGGGAGACTGGGGGAGGATAAAGGGAGAGCAGAGACAGGGGGACTCTGGAGTGTCAAAGGATAGAGAATAGAGGAGGGGAGACTGGAGTGTCAGAGGATAGAGAATAGAGGAGGGGGAGACTGGAGTATCAGAGGATAGAGAATAGAGGGGGGAGACTGGAGTATCAGAGGATAGAGAATAGAGGAGGGGGAGACTGGAGTATCAGAGGATAGAGATTAGAGGAGGGGGAGACTGGAGTATCAGAGGATAGAGAATAGAGGAGGGGGAGACTGGAGCATCAAAGGATAGAGAATAGAGAAGGGAGAGACTGGATCATCAAAGGATAGAGAATAGAGGAGGGGGAGACTGGAGCATCAAAGGATAGAGAATAGAGGAGGGGGAGACTGGAGTATCAAAGGATAGAGAATAGAGGAGGGGGAGACTGGAGTATCAGAGGATAGAGAATAGAGGAGGGGGAGACTGGAGCATCAAAGGATAGAGAATAGAGGAGGGGGAGACTGGAGTATCAGAGGATAGAGAATAGAGGAGGGACTTCCCTGCAGTTTGGAACAGCTGTGATCTGCAGTCGCCTGGTTCTCCAGGGGAACCAGTCTGCAGAGAGGAGACATGAGGCCCCAGGCATAACCCCAGGCTATTCACAGCAGCCATATGCCCAGCTAGGGAGGAGTACAGACTATGGATGAGGCCCTATGTTACCGTATGACTGGGAATCAATGGCTGGAGTGTTGAGAGGAGACAGAGACCAGAGAGGGACTGAGGAGTGTTGTGTTATGTGATTAGGGTTAGGAAGCAGAGAGGGAATGAGAAGGCTACTGTTGTGTTGTCGGTGACCAGCCCAGGCCAGGTCAAACCGAGGCTATATTAGAGATGCCCCCCGAGCACCAAGACATACAACTATGATGTCAAACATCTCCATGGTCTGATAGACCCGACCGTACATGAAAGCAGAACCAGCTACTGTAGCTGCAGGGGAAACGAAACGCCAAGCAAAGTGACGGGTAGAGTAGGAAATGAATGAACGTTCTGAAGCAGAGCTGTACCTGCCTCTGGGAGAAGGAAGGATAGAAGGGAGGAGACGGGCTCATTGAAGTTGTGGGTCTGCCTCTCCGTGACCAGCCAGCCAGACAGGCGGGCAGGCGGTGGACCTGTGGCAGTTAGATGCATATGAAAGTGTAATGAGATTGCCTTGCATAGAACCATCGTCTCTCTCTCTTCCAGGCGAGCTGGACCAGGATGGTGAGGCAGAGTGTGGTATGATGTCACTGACACCTGGGGAATAGCAGAGCAGAGTGGCCTGGTGAACGATACAGAGCCGGAGGACAAGCAGTGTGTGTGTGTGTGTCGGAGCGGTGGTGATGGGAGGACAACGTTTATGCTACACACTGATTTGTTCTGATGGACACAACCTGCCCCATTGGCCTATCTAGCGTACCTACTTCCTCGCTCCCTGTCTCAGACTCGGCGTGGTTGTGCATATTCAATATAGTTTGGACACTATTTTTTCAGTTTTGATTGAACAAAAAAACGTCCTTCAAAAGAGAACAACCACCTCATGTTAGTGAAGGTGTAGGCAGAATGGTCAAAGGTTTACTACTTCATGTGTGATGTGTTTTTATCGTACTCATCTTCAGAGCCAAAACATTCTCTGGTATACCTCACCGTGTGTTCTGCTACTACCTGCCCCGGGGACTCAGATAAACATCCCTTTATTACAACGTCCACCTCTACCATCTAAGCTGGGATGACTGCTTGTTTGATTAAACACCTTTTTTTGGTCTGAGACCAGTTCATTCATTTAGTTGAGATGGACCTAAGGGAGCTGTAGTTCTGGATAGTGATGTGATGTTGTACTGTTGTAGTCCTAAGTCAACGGGTCGGGTTAAAACAGAATGATTTAAAAAAAACAATGAACCTAGTGCTAGTAACCTCCCCTTAAAGTGAATTAAAAACAAAACGCTACATTTTAAGAAGTAGGCATTGGTCTGAAAAGGAAAAAGAAAGGAAATGTAAGAGTACCGCAAAGCCTTCTCCACCCATGCTCTACCAAGGTTTTCCAACACACAACTTTGACCTACTACAGTAGCTATGTTTGTTGATCGTATGCAGGTTGCTTAGGATTCAAACATTCTCAAACAGCCTAATTCATACTCTTATAGGAAGTTCCCCCACAATAATGTGATTTATTTCGCATACAAGTTAAAGTATTGGATTCTTCACACACCACACTATTCCCATTCCACAAAAAAATATATACAGTACCAGTCAAAAGGTTGGACACACCTACTCATTCAAGAGTTCTTCTTTATATTTGACTATTTTCTACATTGTAGAATAATAGTAAAGATATAGAAACTATGAAATAACACATGGAATCATGTAGTAACCCAAAAAATGTGCTAAAAACCTTTTTACTTTGTCATTATGGGGCATTGTGTGTAGATTGATGAGGGGAAAAAACGATTTAATACATTTTAGAATACGTCTGAAACGTAACAAAATGTGGAAAAAGTGAAGGGGTCTGAGTACTTTCTGAGTGCACTGTATGTGCCACTGTCATGTTGAGGTCCTTACTGCAGGGGTGCGGGGCATGGGGGTGGCAGAGGTTTGATCTTGGGGGCCCACTGCATATAGGGTGTGGCCAGGATTTGTTTGGGGGGGTCGTAGCTGGTTGGAGTGCGGAGGGGGTGTGGCTTGGGATGCTGTGGTCTGGGTGTAGGTCTCGGCGTGGGTTCTCTCGGTGCAGGTCCTTCATGAGGGGGTTTTGCAGGTCTGAGAGGGTGTCTTACTGGTCTGGCCGGGGTTAGTTGCTCTGTTGTTCCTGTGTAAGGTGCTGGGGCTGTGGTTGAGGGTGATGACCTTCAGTGTCCTGACAAAAGTTGGGATTGTTGCCTTGCAGAGGTGGACCTGGTCATAAAGGCTGTTCAAGTCTAGGGTGGAGTGGTGGGACAGGAAGACATTAGGTTTTGAGGCACAGTCCCGGGAAATGCTTGCATTCACCTGCTATATGGTGGCAGGGGGAAACTTTTTTCGTGGTAGCAGGGTGCATTGAGTAAAGTGGAAGAAGCTTTTTCAATCATTTCCTTGATTGCTGTGGCCACCCTTTCCTGCTGGGACCTCTGTTCATCTCTCTCTCTCTCTCTCTCTCTCTCTCTCCTCTCTCTCTCTCTCTCTCTCTAACTCTCGCTCTCTCTCTTCTTCTTCTTGATGGGTAATAACTATCTACTCATCAGACACACTGATCTGTCTCCATCGTGTAGCCACTCTCCGTCTCTGGTTTGTCACACTAATTAGTATTTAAGATGATCAGTCAGTAGCTAGCGGTGGTTTATGTGTGTATGTGTGTGTGTGTGTGGTGGCATAGTCTTCCATAACATGGTGTACTGGGGAATGAGATGTTTAATCTATGACTAGATCAGAGGTCTTGGACTAAGGGGAGGATGGGGATGGGGAAAGAGTAAGGTAGGGAGGGAGGGGTGGAGGGGGTGGGAAGAGAAGGAGGAGGTGGATATAAGAGGCAGGGAGGGAGGGTTGGAACGAGGCAAAGAGGGATGGAAGGATGGAGGGAGGATGGAAGAGAGGGAGGGGTGGATAAAAGGGGGAATATGGGCATCTTAAAGTCTTAATTACGTTCCTTCTTCTCAGCTGGTGGCAGGCGTAAATGGAGATCCTGAGGGATCCAGTGATCCACTTTCTGATCTCCTCCACATCTTACGGATACACACACACACACACACACACACACACACACACACACACACACACACACACACACACACACACACACACACACACACAGCTCAGCCTCTGATCAAAAAGAAAGAGCATTGAGGAGAGGCCTAGATGCTTGACACTCTTGGGACCTTATCCAGTGTGGGGTTGCTGTGGTTGTCATTGAAACCAACGGAAGTTTGAATTGTTGAATTCCTGCAAAAAAACAGCAACAGCAGCACACTTACTTAGGAGAGAGAAAGCGAGAGCGAGAAAGAGAGTGAAAAAGAGGGAGTGAGCGAGGGAGAAAAAATATTGAACGGTATCATGAATAGATGATAAATATTTCCATCCATGCAAGCTCTTGCTGAAGGAATTTGTCCCAAATATACAAGGCAGCATCCATCTGAGTTGACCTGCACACCACACACACACACACACACACACACACACACACACACACACACACACACACACACACACACACACACACACACACACACACACACACACACACACACATACACACACACACACACACACCATCCGCCCACGTTCACACTGTTATAAAACAACAAGGGGCTGCTTTGATGTTGGAGAGACACACTCATCTCCAACCTGGGGGACTGACACTACACGTCACAACCCTACCAATGGCCCATAATGTACTGCTCAGAGGAAGTCATGCTATTCACAGCCAAGTAAACATACAGCGTCATCACTGTCTACCAGGAGTCAATCACGAGGTCACAGCAATGGTCGTCATGAGAAATGTGTTGACATGGTAACGGGCACTGTGGCAACTGTATTCGTATCTGGTTAAGACCTGTCAGTTCAAATCAAACATCAAATACAAAGATGTATACAAATGTATACTTCTCTGATTCAGAGGGGTTTAGTTAAATGCAGAAGACACATTTCAGTTGAATGCATTCAGTTGGACAACTGACAAGGTATCCCACTTTCCCTTTCCTTTTCAAACACAAGTCAAATGCATCCTCAGTTTTTAGAACTGGATTGGTAGAACAGTCATATACGGTATAGGCATTGTGTATTCTATAGCAGAAAACCAAGTCCTGTATTTTATAAAATATGAAGCCAACTGAACTCAGAATTCTGTGAAGGATGGATTAATATAATGGTAATAGGAAAGAGAGCGAGAGGGAAAGGGACATAGAGAGAGAGAGACAGACAGAAAGAGAGAGAGACAGACAGAAAGAGAGAGAGGACAGAAAGAGAGAGAGGACAGAAAGAGAGAGACAGAGAGAGGAAAGGGACATAGAGAGAGAGCGACAGACAGAAAGAGAGAGAAACAGAGAGAGGAAAGGGACATAGAGAGAGAGAGAGAGAGAGAGAGAGACAGACGGAGAGAGACAGACAGAGAGAGAGAGAGACAGAGAGAGGAAAGGGACATAGAGAGAGATAGACAGACGGAGAGAGAGAGACAGAGAGACGTCTTTTAAACGTCTGTATGTGTAATGTTTACTGTTAATTTTTGTTGTTTTTCACTTTATATATTCACTTTGTATGTTGTCTACCTCACTTGCTTTGGCAATGTTAACACATGTTTCCCATGCCAATAAAGCCCTTGAATTGAATTGAATTGACAGAGAGAGGAAAGGGACATAGAGAGAGAGAGACAGAGAGAGGAAAGGGACATAGAGAGAGAGAGACAGAGGGAGGAAAGAGACATAGAGAGAGAGAGAGAGAGACAGAGAGAGGAAAGGAAGACAGAAAAAGGAGGGGGAGATGTAGGAGAGAGATAAAAAAACAGAGAGAGAGAGAGAGAGAGAGAGAGACCGGTCATCACAGACAAACCTGGCTGCCCAGAGAGGACAGGCTGTGCTCACTCTGCTCCAGGGGAGAGGTAGAGACAGAGCTGCATTTCCTACTACACTGTGACAAATACTCAGACCAAAGACAATATTTCTTTCCCAAAATTATGATTCAATACAAAGCATTTGAAACTATAAAAGATGAAGGAAAAATCCAATATTTATTGGGTAAAAAGCCAAAATGTGCAGTTTTGGCAGCCAAATATGTGTCCTCCTGCCACAACCTGAGGGACAGCCAGGGAAAAGTGCAAAGTAATGTCGATAATATTTCCCATCTTGTTTTGTTTTGTCTTTCATTCCAAGTCATGTGTCTTCTCAGTCATTTATTTTTCAATATGTATACTTTGACAATGTAAGTAATAATGAATTTACCATGTCAATAAAGTCAATTGAATTGAATTGAGAGAGAGAGAGAGAGAGAGAGAGAGAGAGAGAGAGAGAGAGAGAGAGAGAGAGAGAGAGAGAGAGAGAGAGAGAGAGAGAGAGAGAGAGAGAGAGATAGAGGGAGAGAGAGAGATAGAGGGAGAGAGAGAGAGATAGAGGGAGAGAGAGAGAGAGAGAGAGAGAGAGAGAGAGAGAGAGAGAGAGAGAGGGAGATAGAGAGAGAGAGATAGAGAGAGAGAGAGAGAGAGAGAGAGAGAGAGAGAGAGAGAGAGAGAGAGAGGGAGAGAGAGAGAGAGAGAGAGAGAGAGAGAGAGAGAGAGAGAGACTTTTGGTCTTTCTTTATTGAAACATTCTCAATTCATTTAAAACTCACCCCCCCACTCCTAAAATAAAAATATAAAAAAACCCTCTCCTACAACCGTATATCCAAAACATCTTCCCCAGCAATACAGACAGCCCCCCCAACACACCATATCTCCTCAAACATCTCCACACATTTGATCATTTTATAGAACTCAAACTCAACCCTAAGGCGCGCAGAGACCATCCCATTAAACAGTAGTAAAGGGTCTGTTATCCCCCCACCTTTGACCCTGTTCCTCCTTGTTAGCCAAATAGCTAACTTTGCCTGAGCAAACAGAAAATTCAACAAAACACATTTTTCTTTCTCCTTACTCGAATACCTGTATCCCATTATAAACATCCCAACAGCAAAAAACACCCCCAACCTGTCACACAGACATTCCAACAGAGACATTAATGGCATTAACCTGGTGCACACAGAAAACACATGAATTACAGTTTCTTTCATTTGACAGAAAGGACACCCCTGCCCAATTCCCGGATCAACCCGTGCCAACCAGCTGTTAGTGGCCAGGGCTCCATGAAGAACCCTCCACTGGAGGTCCCCTGACCTCTTTGGTACTGGGGGTTTGTAGAGCGCCCTCCATCTAAAACCCACCATACTCTCCGCCCCACATACCCCCTGCCACTGATGAGCCTTCACTCCTGTTAGGCTTCTAATGCTCCTAACCTTAACACAGAGGTTGTAGAGGGCTTTACCTCCCACCCCCTCAAACTCCCCAGGCTCGGAGTGTTAAAATCTAACAAGTCCTCCAGACCCCCTTGCCAGTCTCCAGTCTCTGCCGTCACCTGCAGTGGCGGGAACATTGGTGGCCCCTCTCCCTTTGGCCTCTCAAACACCCCCCTTACCGGCTCAGACAGTGCCTCCTGGACCTCCTCCAGGAATCTCTCCAGCAGCCTAAGAGACGTTATTCCTGTTTGTTGCGCCAAGACCTCCGGGGTTTTCCACCCCTCCTCTCCCAGCAGTCTCAGGTCACCCAGCCTTTGTAAACCCCCTGCCATCAGTTGCCTCTGCAGGGTGGCCGACTGAACCGATCTCAAAGGGATGGCTGGGTTGTGGAAGATAGGCTCCTCCCGCACCCACTGCCCAGGCTCCACCCCCTTCTCGTGTGGGCCTTAGCAGCTGCCAGGCCCTCAGCACCGCAGAGTAAAACTCTGAGAGACCTGCTGTACTCAGCCTCTCCAGCTTCATGAGGAACAGCTGCCGGTCCAACCCTAATCCGCCAGCTCTCCTCAGCAGCGCATGCTGGTTCCCTCCAGCCAACATCAGTGTGGTACAGCAGTCTCTGCACCGCCTTTAGTCGGAAAGCAGCCATCCTGCTCTCCAGTTCCACCAGGCCCTGTCCTCCTTCGTGGACGGTCATGTACAAAACTGCTGCCTTCAGCCAGTGATGTCCCGACCAAAAGAAGTCCACCAGCTTGCGTTGCAGGTCTGCAAGCAGACCGGCGGGGGTTGAGGACAGCCAGTTTATGCCACAAGGAAGATGCCACCAGGTTGTTGATTATCAGCACCCTCCCTCTATATGACACTTGGGACAGGAGCCACCTCCACCTGGCCAGTCTTGACACCACTGCCTGTGACAGCCCCTCCCAGTTCTTGCTGACCCACCTCTCCGAGCCCAGGTACACCCCCAACACTTTAAGCCCTTCACAACCCCACTGCAAACCCCTGTAAGCAGAGGAGGAGCCCTATCCCCCCATGCCCCACATAACAGAGCTTTGCTCTTTCCCCAGTTTACCTTAGCTGATGAAGCTCCCTCGTACACCTTCAGACTGGTCTCTAGTTCCTGCATATCTTGCCCATCCCTGACCATCACAGAAACATCATCTGCATATGCTGAGACTGCTATTCCTGTCACCACATCCATGCCTGTCCAGCACACTCCCCGCAGTCTCCTGCGTAGCAGTCCTAAAAAAGGCTCAATGGCTAGTGTGTACAGCTGCTCAGATAGAGGGCATCCTTGTCTAATGCCCCGTCTCACCCAGACTGGCCTACTGAGCCCCCTCCCACCTTAACCATACATGACGCCCCAGCATACAACAGCTTCACACAGGTCACAAAACTCTTCCCAAACCCAAACACAGACATCACATTAAACAGATACTCATGATCCACTCTATCAAAAGCCTTCTCTTGATCTAAAGAGACCAGTCCAAAGTTCACATTAGAACCTCTCGACAAGTCCAACATGTCCCTAATCAAGAACAAGTTGTCCGTGATTGAGCGTCCCGGTACACAATATGTCTGGTCCTTGTGTATTATAGAGTCCAGATGGGACTTCAGTCTGTTAGAGAGGACCTTGGCAAAAATCTTGTAGTCCGCACAGAGTAATGCCACAGGCCTCCAGTTCTTAAGTTCACACAAGTCCTCTTTTTTGGGCAGGAGAGTCAGAGCCGCCCGACGGCAGCTCATCGGCAACTCTCCTACCCCGACGCATTCACGCGACACGCAAAAGAAATCCTGTCCAATTGTTCCCCAGAATATTTTGTAAAATTCCACTGGAAGTCCATCGACCCCGGGTGCACGACCGGGGGACATCTGGGTTACTGCCTCTGCCAGTTCATGTGACAACAGAGGAATGTCCATTTCATCCCTCTGTGCCCGAGAGAGCTTAGGGAGTCCTGCGAACAAGACCTGAGCACACATAGGATCACACATTTCTGCCCTATACAATTCAATATAAAACTCCACAGTCCGCTCCCGCATCTCCCCCACCACAGAGGTCACCCGCCCATCAGACAGCCGTAGACAATGCATACCCTTGGCTTCACTGCTCTGTCTTTCCAAACCAAAGAAGAAGGAGCTGGGAGCATCCATCTCCTTGAGCATGGAGAACCTAGCTCTTACAAGTGCTCCCTTTGCTTTAACCTGGAAAAAACTGCCCAGGTCCCTACGTAGTCGGCTAAGTTAGCCTGGAGGCCTACATTGCCTTGCCCCACCATCTCTACCTCCATCTCACTAATACACCGCTCTAGTTCCCCCAATACTCTCCTAGCCTCTGAGGATGAGAGAGCTGTGTACTGTTGACAGAAAAGCCGAATTTGCACTTTCCCCACATCCCACCATTGACTCAGAGACTCACTCCTCTCTTCGCTGCCCCCATCTTTCCCCAAAAGTCTGGAAACCTGAGCAAAAAGTGGCATCTTGTAAGAGCTTTACATTGAACTTCCAATAAGATGCCTGCCGGGGCCCTGGTGAAATAGACAGCCGAGCCATGGTTATGTGGTGATCCGAAAACCCCACTGGGAGAATGGTAGCACCCAGCAGCCTATTGCTATGATTCCTGGACATGTAAAAACGATCAAGTCGAGCTGCACTCACCCTAGCCCCAAAAACCTTCACCCACGTATACCGTCTTGTGTTTGGATGTTTAGTTCTCCAAACATCCACTAGGTCAAACTGATTAAAGATATCCCTTAACACTCCCACTGACACTGAATGAGGCTCTTCCCCATTTCTGTCTTTTGTAAAATCCATTGTACAGTTCCAGTCACCTCCGATCACCAGCGTCTCCTCAGGCGCTACTTGTGAGAGTTCCTGTCTAAGACTCCCAAATAGAACCCCTCTTTCTCTCCCTGTGTTAGGCGCATACACATTTATAAAGACAAAACACATGTTGTTAATTTCTGCTTTAACAACAAGCAACCTACCCCTACACACCTCCTTTGAGGAGCAAATTTTTACAGCCAGACCCGGTGCAAAAAGGACTGCCACCCCTGCACTAAGATTTGTCCCATGGCTCAACACACTTGCCCCTTTCCACCAGAGCCCCCAATCAACTTCATTCACCACATCACTATGCGTCTCCTGCAGAAACAACACCTGTACTTTTTTTTTTGTTTTACATATTCACCCAACACACTCCTCTTTCCCGCATCTCTGGCGCCATTTATATTGAGCGAGCCTACCCGAAGAGTCTCCATAAGAAGTGGGAGAAAAGCCAGCAGAGAAATAGACCAATAGCAAAGCTCAAAAAGCCCCAGTGTCAGTAAGAAATTAAACATTTAAACAGTGTCTGAAGGTAAACCTTTACGCACTGTTGTGACCCACTTCCTCAACCTAAACCGTTTCCTGGGTGAGAGGACACCATGCCCCTCATTTGTCATAGCATGTTGTACTGATCTTACAAACTTTCTAGGATCAGGAAAAAAAGCCTCAAGATTAACTTTTTTTCCCCTTAGTCTCATTCAGGAACCTTGTCAGTTCTCTCAACGTGTACTTAGACCCCTCTGGTTGACTGGCTGTCAGCTCCGGGCCAATTGAAGAGGAGTCTGAAAAAAATAACTCCTCATCCTCTTCCTCAGACTCACTTTCCTCCTCTTCTCTATCTCCCACCCTGACCACCTGCCCTTTCTCTCTGGTTAGGGCCTCACCCACAGCAACAGGCAACATTTCCATGGTGCCTTTGTCCACACCCTTTTTCCTTTTCCTCTTGACACCCTCCTCCTCCCCCCCTAATCTCTTACACTTCCCCACTATACTCTCCTCATCCACTAGAATAACCTGACTAGACGCAGTATCATCTGCACCACCCTCCATAGCATGACTAGGGCCAGTCTCAGCTACATCACCCTCCATAGCATGACTAGGGCCAGCCTCAGCTACACCACCCTCCATAGCATGACTCGGCCCAGCATCAGCTGCACCACCCTCCATAGCATGTCTAGGCCCAGCCTCAGCTACCCCACCATCTCTAGCCTGACTAGACCCAGCCTCTGCTTCTCCACCATCTCTAGCCTGACTAGACCCAGCCTCCACTACCCTACCATCTCTAGCCTGACTAGACCCAGCCTCTGCTTCTCCACCATCTCTAGCCTGACTAGACCCAGCCTCCACTATCCTACCATCTCTAGCCTGACTAGGCCCAGCCTCATCTACACCACCATCTCTAGCCTGACTAGGCCCAGCCTCATCTACACCACCATCTCTAGACTGACTAGGCCCAGCCTCTGCTGTCTGCATCTCCTTACCCCCTGCATTTTGACCTCGATTTCCTCCACTTGCGCTTGTACCCTCACCTTGTCTATGGCCTTTATGTGGGCACGCAAAACTCTTGTGCCCCAAATCCCCACATTCAAAACACCGTAGACTATCTGTGCTGGCAAAACCTGCATAGAGCCCCTCCCCATGCCTCACTTTAAAATGCACATTTAGCTGTTGCTCATTATTGTTCAGAAACATAAACACTTGCCTCCTGAACGAAACAACGTGCTTAACGGCATCTGCCTGAAAACCTGCTGACAGTACACGGAAACCGCTAGCAAACTTAGCAAAACGACTCAGCTCTTTCCTAATTTGATCATCCGTAATAAACAGAGGCAAATTTGCCACTACAACTCTTGTTGAAGGGGTAGAGAGAGGTGAAATTGACACCAACACATCCCTTACAAATATTCCGCTAGCAATTAGCCTACCGACCAAATTAGCCCTTTTCATGAACACAACCACAGCTTTGTTCATTCTAGAAGCAGAATGTATAAACTCAGCTCCTACCTGTTCACCGACCGCGAGCAGAACCTCCTCCACCTTAACTCCGTTCTCAGGAACACACCTGAATCCATGCTGTATCGACAGCGTCTCCTCCGCGCTAGGCTGAGAAGCCATTGCGCACACTACACCTTCCAACCCCCAGGAAAGTTACTCTGTCCTCTTCCACCCTAACTTTGAAAAAAAACTTTGGATACCGCTAAAAACAAATATTGCATTAACCCTCCACCATAGAAAATAACATGTAAAGAAAAGAATCAAGAAAGTTAGTTAGGATAGAGCTTTCCACACCAAACACTCAAACTCCAAAACTCCCAGCATGCACCGAGAGAGAGAGAGAGAGAGAGATAGAGAGAGAGAGATAGAGAGAGAGAGAGAGAGAGAGAGAGAGAGAGAGAGAGAGAGAGAGAGAGAGAGAGAGAGAGAGAGAGAGAGAGAGAGAGGAGGGTCTCTGTCACTGTGTTGTCAACATCTCCGTCAGAATAGATCCATCACCTCAGCTCTCAGCAACAACACATCAGACTCCACATTAACATAAGTACAGTTCGAGAAACAACCGACATTATGCATCCTGTTTAGACGTACCCTCTACTGTACTGCACCGTGCCAACAACAATCTGAAGCATATTTGACAGAATGGTTTCTGAATTGATTTAACTGTATTCTGGTGTATTATTGATAGCTGTGCGTACCAGTAGCTACTGGAAGTCCTGCACTTTGACATTGTTGTGAAAACTGAAACCTTGAAATAAAGCTGCACTTTCCCTGTTCAATACATTTCATAAAATGAATAAATAAAACAGTTATAATCATTGGAGGGAGAGGAGTCAAGAGGTGAGGTGAGATAGTGAGAGTACGCAGCCGCCATCTTCCTCCATCATCTGCACTGTGATCAGCCATCTTGTCAGGTGAAGAACAGACATTGGGGGCTTTGTCCCTGTTTAACCCCCCCCCCCTCTCTCTCTCGCTAACACAGCGGTAGGGGTAAATAGTGGAGGAGGTGTGTATGTATAGCACAGTATGGCAGTGCAGATGCTCCACTGGGACTGGCACAGCTGTGGCACAGCACTGGGCCGTTAACAAGCCTTATCTCACACACACACACACACACACACACACACACACACACACACACACACACACACACACACACACACACACACACACACACACACACACACACACACACACAGTCAATGATGCACCCTTGTGAAGAATGAGAAATTGGGTTGGATGAGAGTGAATCAGACAGTGACTGTAAAGAGGTTCACTTTCAATCTGCATCTAAATGCCAGGTTGAGATATACATATAAGGGTGTGTTACCTCAGGGTGAGACAGTATACACACACACACACACACACACACACACACACACACACACACACACACACACACACACACACACACACACACACACACACACACACACACACACACACACACACACACACAAGGAGACCCCCACTACCCCAAGTCACACCACAGCCTTCACCTTCTATACCTTCCATTTAGCCAGCCAGCCATTCACTGTGGATTCCAGATGACTTGGCCCTCACCAGTGAATACACCAGCAGAGCAGCCTCACCTCCCAGACAGAGCTATAAGCTATACGTGGACTCTGTCTGCTTGCTGACTTCTGTAGTCTCTCTCTCTGTTTTGTAGTCTCTCTCTCTCGCTCCTCCTGACCTATGGTTGTATGTTATGTGGCAGGGAGAGGAGTACAGGCTACTGTGTACGGCGGAGTACAGGCTACTTACTCATCCCTCTCTCTCTCTTCCCCCCCTCTCTCTCTCTCTCTCTCACTCTCTCTCTCTCTCTCTCTCTCTCTCTCTCTCTCTCTCTCTCTCTCTCTCTCTCCCTCTCTCTCTCTCTGAGTGAGTCTCCTCTGTCTGCTGATTTATTCATGATGCGACTTTTAATATTATTCACTCTGACATGAGTCTGCATCTCAAATTAAAATCATCCAGGCGGAGAATGTGTGTGTCTGTGTATGTGTGTATGTGTGTATGTGTGTGTGTGTGTGTGTGTGTGTGTGTGTGCTAGTGTGTGCCAGTGTGTGCCAGTGTGTGCATGCGTGCATGTGTGTACAGTGGGGCAAAAAAGTATTTAGTCAGCCACCAATTGGGCAAGTTCTCCCACTTAAAAAGATGAGAGAGGCCTGTAATTTTCATCATAGGTACACTTCAACTATGACAGACAAAATTAGAGAAAAAATCCAGAAAATTGTAGGATTTTTAATGAATTTATTTTCAAATTATGGTGGAAAATAAGTATTGGGTCACCTACAAACAAGCAAGATTTCTGGCTCTCACAGACCTGTAACTTCTTCTGTAAGAGGCTCCTCTGTCCTCCACTCGTTACCTGTATTAATGGCACCTGTTGGAACTTGTTATCAGTATAAAAGACACCTGTCCAGAACCTCAAACAGTCACACTCCAAACTCCACTATGGCCAAGACCAAAGAGCTGTCAAAGGACACCAGAAACAAAATTGTAGACCTGCACCAGGCTGGAAAGACTGAGTCTTGCAATAGGTAAGCAGCTTGGTTTGAAGAAATCAACTGTGGGAGCAATTATTAGGAAATGGAAGACATACAAGACCACTGATAATCTCCCTTGATCTGGGGCTCCACGCAAGGTCTCACCCCGTGGGGTCAAAATGATCACAAGAACGGTGAGCAAAAATCCCAGAACCACACGGGGGGACCTAGTGAATGACCTGCAGAGAGCTGGGACCAAAGTAACAAAGCCTACCATCAGTAGCACACTACGCCGCCAGGGACTCAAATCCTGCAGTGCCAGACGTGTCCCCCTGCTTAAGCCAGTACATGTCCGGGCCCGTCTGAAGTTTGCTAGAGAGCATTTGGATGATCCAGAAGAAGATTGGGAGAATGTCATACGGTCAGATGAAACCAAAATATAACTTTTTGGTAAAAACTCAACTCGTCGTGTTTGGAGGACAAAGAATGCTGAGTTGCATCCAAAGAACACCGTGAAGCATGGGGGTGGAAACATCATGCTTTTGGGCTGTTTTTCTGCAAAGGGACCAGGACGACTGATCCGTGTAAAGGAAAGAATGAATGAGGCCATGTATCGTGATATTTTGAGTGAAAACCTCCTCCCATCAGCAAGGGCATTGAAGATGAAACGTGGCTGGGTCTTTCAGCATGACAATGATCCCAAACACACCGCCCGGGCAACGAAGGAGTGGCTTCGTAAGAAGCATTTCAAGGTCCTGGAGTGGCCTAGTCAGTCTCCAGATCTCAACCCCATAGAAAATCTTTGGAGGGACTTGAAAGTCTGTGTTGCCCAGCAACAGCCCCAAAACATCACTGCTCTAGGGGAGATCTACATGGAGGAATGGGCCAAAATACCAGCAACAGTGTGTGAAAACCTTGTGAAGACTTACAGAAAACATTTGACCTCTGTCATTGCCAAAAAAGGGTATGTAACAAAGTATTGAGATAAACTTTTGTTATTGACCAAATACTTATTTTCCACCATAATTTGCAAATAAATACATTAAAAATCCTACAATGTGATTTTCTGGATTTTTTTTCTCTCATTTTGTCTGTCATAGTTGAAGTGTACCTATGATGAAAATGACAGGCCTCTCTCGTCTTTTTAAGTAGGAGAACTTGCCCAATTGGTGGCTGACTAAATACTTTTTTGCCCCACTGTATATGTACAGTATGTGTTTGTGTGTGTGTGTATGTGTGTGTCTATCTGTGTGTGTGTGTGCTTTGTGTGCGTGTTTTTACATACTTGCTTCCTTGTGTCAGTGTGCATATATAGGCTTTCGCTATGGCTACAATAAAAAATATACAGTTGGGTCCAAAATTGTGGACACCTTTGATAAGCAAAGATGACTTTAAAATAAATAATTCAAATCCCTAGCAATATTGTATGCTCCCAACAAAATATATATTATATCATTTTATACTTATACACTTGCTCACAGAAATATGTTTTTTCTTTAAAAAGTAATCATTTATTTTCTCAAAAAGGAAGGGGTCAAAATTATTGACACCCCTATTTTCAATCCCTTTCAAAATCCTTGCTAGGATAACGGCACTGAGCCTTTCTCTAAATTATTTTATGAGTTGGAGAACACATTGGGAGGGATCTTAGACAAAGAATCCTTCCAGATCCTCGATATCCTTCGTCTGCGCTTATGGACTGCTCTCTTTAATTCAAATCATAGGTTTTCAATGGGTTTCAAGTCCGGAAACTGAGATGGCCATTGCAAAGCATTGATTTTGTGGCCAATTAACCATTTCTTTGTGTATTCTATTGTATGTTTGGGGTTATTATCTTGCGGCCAAGTTGCATCCTCCTGGCAGAGGCAACCAGGTTTTGGGCAAAATATCCTGGTACTTGGTGAGGTTCATGACGCTTTTGAACTTAACAAGAGCACCAGGACCAGTGGAAGCCAAATAGTCCCATAACATCAAAGAGCCACCACCATATTTTACAGTAGGTATGGGGTTATTTTCTCCTCATGCATTCTCATTTCGATGCCAAACCCACCACTGGTGTGCAGGGCCATAGAGCTCTAATACCCCTCGTTGTAGAAAAGTGTAGAAGTATAAAATAACATAATTTCAACAAAAGAATTGAGCAAACAAAAAGTGTTTGAATAATGTATTTTATACAGTAATTTTTGCTTGTCTTTATCCAAGGTTGCCAATAATTTTGGACCCCTCTGAATAAAATACACTTGAGTAAGTACAGTGTAAGTAAAGTAAGTACAGTACAGAGTCAGTACAGTATTCATACCCCTTGGCTTACTCCACATTTTGTTGTGTTACAGGCTGAATTCAAAATGAATTAAATATATGTTTTTTCTAACCCATCTACACATAATCCCATAATGACAAAATGACAACAAAAAAATATGTAAATGTTTGTGAGCAAGTCGAGTTAGGACATCTACTTTGCGTATGACAAAAGTCATTTTTCCAACAATTGTTTACAGACAGATTATTTCACATATAATTCACTTTATCACAATTCCAGTCAGAAGTTTACATACACTAAGTTGACTGCCTTTAAACAGCTTGGAAAATTTCAGAAAATTATGTCATGGCTTTAGCAGCTTCTGATAGGCTAACTGACATCATTTGAGTCAATTGGAGGTGTAACCTGTGGATGTATTTCAAGGCCTACCTTCAAACTCAGTGCCTCTTTGCTTGACATTATGGGAAAATCAAAAGAAATCAGCCATGACCTCAGAAAAAAATTGCAGACCACAAGTCTGGTTCATCTTTGGGAGTAATTACCAAATGTTTGTCTGTAAAAACAATAGTACACAAGTATAAACACCATGGGAACGCCCATCCATTATACCGCTCAGGAAGGAGACGCGTTCTGTCTCCCAGAGATGAATGTACTTTGGTGCGAAAAGTGCAAATCATTCCCAGAACAACAGCAAAGGGCCTTGTGAAGATGCTGGAGGAAACAGGTACAAAATCAAATCAAATCAAATGTATTTATATAGCCCTTCGTACATCAGCTGATATCTCAAAGTGCTGTACAGAAACCCAGCCTAAAACCCCAAACAGCAAGCAATGCAGGTGTAGAAGCATGGCTTTAGCAGCTTTTGTATATAGATACAAAAGTATCTATATCCACAGTAAAAGAGTCCTGCTGCAGCAGGGACTGGTGCATTTCACAAAATAGATGGCATCATGAGGTAGGAAAATTAAGTGGATATATTGAAATCACATCTCAAGACATCAGTCAGGCAGTTCAAGCTTGGTCGCAAATTGGTCTTCCAATGGACAATGACCCCAAGCATACTTCCAAAGTTGTGGCAAAATGGCTTAATTACAACAAAGTCAAGGTTTTGGAGTGGCCATCACAAAGCCCTGACCTCAATCCTATAGAAGATGTGTGGTCGGAACTGAAAAAGCATGTGCGAGCAAGGAGGCCTACAAATCTGACTCAGTTACACCAGCTCTGTCAGGAGGAATGGGCCAAAATTCACCCAACTCATTGTGGGAAGCTTGTGGAAGGCTACCCAAAACATTTGACCCAAGTTAAACAATTTAAAGGCAATGCTACCAAATACTAATTGAGTGCATGTAAAATTTCTGACCCACTGGGAATGTGATGAAAGAAATCAAAGCTGAAAAAAATTATTCTCTCTACTATTATTCTGACATTTCACATTCTTAAAATAAAGTGGTGATCCTAACTGACCTAAGACAGGGCATGTTTACTAGGATTAAATGTCAGGAATTGTGAAAAACTGAGTTTAAATGTATTTGGCTAAGGTGTATGTAAACTTCCGACTTCAACTGTAAGTCAAAACTGTATCTTGACCACTCTGCAACATGCACTGTCTTCTTGGTAAGCAACTCCAGTGTAGATTTGTTTAAGGTTATTGTCCTGCTGAAAGGTGAAATAATCTCCCTGTGTCTGGTGGAAAGCACTGAACCAAGTTGCCTGTGCTTAGCTCCATTCCGTTTCTTTTTTATCCTGAAAAACTCCCTAGTCCCAGCAGCCACCACTATGCTTGAAAATATGGAGAGTGGTTCTCAGTAATACGTTGTATTGTATTTTCCCCAAACAAAACACCCTGTTTTCAGGATAAAAAGCGAAAGAGGAGCTTTAACACTTTTTTGTAGAATTACTTTAGTGCCTTGTTGCAAACAGGATGCATGTTTTGGAATATTTTATTGTGTACAGGCTTCCTTCTACTCCCTCTGTCAATTAGGTTAGTATTGTGGAGTATCTACAATGTTGTTGATCCATCCTCAGTTTTCTGCTACCACAGCCATTAAACTCTGTGACTGTTTTAAAGTCAAATCAAATCAAGCTTTTTTTATACAGCACATTTCAGAAATGTCATAAAAAAACGATGAAAATGAAAGCTGAAATAGTAACTTACTTCAACAAACATAAGATAAAAACAAAATAATGTCCCAAACCATCAGACCTCAGGATAAGACCAGATTCAGACAGTTTGAATCACAGGTGTTTATTAACAAAACAGGGGGAAGGCAGATGACAGGTCAAGGGCAGGCAGAGGTCGGTAATCCAGGGCAGAGTCAGACATGTACAGAACGGCAGGCAGGCTCAGGGTCAGGGCAGGCAGAGTGGTCAAGAATTGAAAAAAATGTAAAACAGGGGCAAGAGCGAAAGAGGAGTATTGGAAAACCACGCTGGTAGGCTTGACGAGTCAAGACGAACTGGAAACAGACAAACAGAAAACATAGGTCTAAATGCATGGGATAATGGGGATAATGGTGTTATTTGCGACACCTGGAGGGGTCTGGAGACGAGCACAAGACAGGTGAAACAGATCAGGGTGTGACACAAACGGAACGACTAAAAAACATCCTAAGGAAAAGCTAACTTAAAAGATCTTTTAAGATCTCTTTTAAATATGTCCACAGTTTCAGCCCCCAGTTTCAGCTTCTCTGGCAAGCTAATAACTAAAGGCTGCTACTCCAAGCCTCTTGGTTCTAGGCTTTCAGAAAGATAAAAGGCGTGACTTAAAAACCAATAGAAGAATCTTAAAATTCACAGGCAGCCAGTGTAGAGACCTTAAAACCAGTATAATGTGTGCTCTCCGTCTGGTTTTGCAGTTGACCACTGGCTTTCTTGGGTAGACCAGACAGGAGAACATTACAGTAGTCAAGTCTGCTTGTAATAAAAACATGGATTAGTCTCTCTGTATCAACCTGAGAGAGAAACGGCCGCACCTTGGCAATGTTCCTCAGGTGGTAAAAAGCAATTTTGGCACATTCTTAATGTGTGATTCGAAAATTTGTTCAGAATCTAAAATAACACCTTGGTTTTTTACCTGGTGTTTTATCTTTATTGCCTGTGAATTATCCCCCTGTGCTTTGGCTCCAACAATAATTACCTCCTGATTTAGCTGGAGTAAGTTGTGTACCATCCAAGTATTTAAATCACTAATGCAGTCTAATAATTTATTTGTGGCGCTAAAGTCCTCGCCACAATGTAAAGTTTTGTATCAAGGGGTTAGTAGTAAAAATTCAATGCTGTGTTTGCTGACAATGCTGCGAAGGGGTAACATATAGAAACTGAACAGTACCAGACCCAAACTCGAACCTTGTGGAACGCCACATGTGATATGTATTTTCTCTGAGTTACGTTCATCAAGGGTGACCGGTTAAATAGGTCCTAAACCAATTTAAAACTGGACCGGAGAGGCCAACCCACCTCTCCATTAGGACATCATGGTCAACCGTGTCAGATTCAACACTTAAATCTAAGAGTACAAGGACAGAGAGCTGTTTGGCATCTGTGTTGGCTCTAAGATCGTTTACCACTTTAACTATGGCTGTTTCTGTGCTGTGGTCGGCATGAAAACCCGATTGGATTTAAAAACAAATACAGTTGGCACTTAAAAAAGCTGTTTGAACACCAATTTAAATCTAAATCTGAATCCAAGATCCCATGTCATCCCATTTCATCCCATGTAAATATTGTCTTTTCGTTTTTTTTTGTTGTATACATTTAATTTTTCAATTTTTTAAATAAATATACATTCCCACAACCCAATGTGGTACGGATCAGCTATTTGTTTTAGACCTTATAACTGGAACCTCCATCAGCAGCTAGCCAGCTAATTAGCTACTAGCTATTTAGTCATTGTTAGCCTCTGCTCACGGTCTTTACCTTTAGCTCAGACTCCTGCCTCTTTAGCCTGGATAGCCCAGATAATACCTGCCAGTCTGCACAGCGTGATACCAGCCCTGAGCATATCAGACTGCTTTTTTTCCCACTACATCACCGGACTCCTGCCGCAAGCTCTGGACCATTACACCGGATCTTTGCAACTAGCTAGTTGCGAGGAGCTATTGTGGCTGATGCCCTTGTCCAGAAGCATGCACCAGTTAGCCCCGAGCTAGGCCCATCTCCCGGCTAGCAAACAAAGTACACCAACTACAACACTTCTCTTGCCAATTGGCATGGAGCCTTTGTCGATACGGAGCCCCGTCGATCCATCACGACTGGTCTGCTGGTCTGCTGACGTAACACGGCCGATGTGCTCTCAACCGGCCTCTGCGTCGTGGATGTTTGGAGATGATCCATCTGTTATCCCCAGTCTGCTAGATTCCTGAATGCCGTGTCTCCCGCTTGCTTCAACGTAGTAATCAACTACCGAACTGTTCCCGGTTTCATCTAGTGCTGCTCATTGGACCCTATGATCACTCGGCTACACAGCCGATGCCTGCTGGACTGTCCATTAACACAGTACTTCATTTTGTTTATCTGTCTGCCCCAGCCTCAAACTCAGGCCCTGTGTATAGCTAACTGACACTCTCTGCCCATTCATCGCCATATACTCGTTGTTGTTGTCCTAGCTGAAGACCCGTTGCTTTTGCACCCGTTGTTGTCTTAGCTCTCCCAATCAACACCTGGTATTGCTTATGCCTTATGCCGCTAATGTCAATATGCCCTGTATACTGTTCTTTAGGGCAGCTCTCATTGATTTATTTTACTTCTGAGCCCCTAGTCCTGCTCAACATGCCTCAGATAGCTCCGTTGTCCCACTCCCCACACATGCAGAGACTGCACCCAGCTTAACTGGCGCCACCAGAGATGAAACCTCCCTCATCGTCACTCAATGCCTAGGTTTACCCCCACTGTACACACACCCTACCTTACCCTTGTCTGTACACTATGCCCTGAATCTATTCTACCACTCCCAGAAATCTGCTCCTTTTATTTTATTTTCCCAACGCACTAGACAACCAGCTCTTGTAGCCTTTAGCTGTACCCTCATCCTACTCATCCTCTGTTCCTCTGGTGATGTAGAGGTTAATCCAGGCCCTGTGTGTCCCCAGGCGCTCTCATTTGTTGACTTCTGCAACAGTAAAAGCCTTGGGTTCATGCACATTAACATCAGAAGCCTTCTCCCTAAGTTTGCTTTATTCACTGCTTTAGCACACTCCACCAACCCTGATGTGCTCGCCGTGTCTGAATCCTGGCTTAGGAAGGCCACCAAAAAACTCTGACATTTCCATCCCCAATAACAACATTTTCCGTCAAGACAGAACTGCTAAAGGGGGCAGAATTGCAATCTACTGTAGAGATAGCCTGCCGAGTTCTGTCATACTATCCAGGTCTATGCCCAAACAGTTTGAGCTTCTACTTTTAAAGATCCATCTCTCCAGAAATAAGTCCCTCACTGTTGCCGCCTGTTATAGACCCCCTCAGCTCCTAGCTGTACCCTGGACACCATATGTGAACTGATGCCCCACATCTATCGTCAGAGTTTGTACTTCTAGGTGAGCTAAATTGGGATATGCTTAACACCCCAGCTATCCTGCAATCTAAGCTAGATGCCCTCAATCTCACACAAATTGTCAAGGAACCTACCAGGTACAACCCCAAATCCGTAAACATGGGCACCCTCATAGATATCATCCTGACCAATTTGCCCTCTAAATACACCTCTGCTGTTTTCAACCAGGACTTCAGCAATCACTGCCTCATTGCCTGTGTCCGTTATGGGTCCGTGGTCAAACGACCACCTCTCATCACTGTCAGACTCTCCCTAAAACACTTCTGCGAGCAGGCCTTCCTAATCAACCTGGCCCGGGTATCCTGGAAGGATTTAGACCACATTCCATCAGTAGAAGATGCCTGGTTGTTCTTTAAAAGTGCTTTCCTCATCATCTTAAATAAGCATGCCCATTTCAAAAAATTTAGAACTAAGAACAGATACGGCCCTTGGTTCACTCCAGACTTGACTGCCTTTGACCAGCACAAAAACACCATATGGAGTACTGCACTAGCTTCGAATAGTCCCCGCGATATGCAACTTTTCAGATAAGTAAGTAACCAATACATACTGTACACTCAATTAGGAAAGCTAGTTTTTTCAAACCAAAATTTGCATCCTGCAGCACTAAATCCAATAAGTTTTGGGACACAGTAAAGTCCATGGAGAACAAGATCACCTCCTCCCAGCTGCCCACTGCACTGAGACTAGGAAACATTGTCACCAATGATAAATCCACAATAACTGAGAATTTCAATAAACATTTCTCTACAGCCGACCATTGTTTTCCACCTGGCTACCCCAACAGCTCTGCACCCCCTGCAGCAACTGGCTCAAGCCCCCCCCGCGCTTCTCCTTCATCAAATCCAGACAGCTGACATTCTGAAAGAGCTGCAAAATCTGGATCCCTACATGTCAACTGGGCTAGACAATCTGGACACTCTCTTCCTAAAATTATCCACCGCAATTATTGCAACCCCTATTACTAGTCTGTTCAACCTCTGTTTTGTAACGTCTGAGATTCCTAAAGATTTGAAAGTGGCTGCGGTCATCGCCCTCTTCAAAGGGGGAGAAACTCTCAACCCAAACTGTTACAGACCTATATCCATTCTGCCCTGCCTCTCTAAAGTCTCCGAAAGACAAGTGAACAAACAGATCACCGACCATTTCGAATCCCACCGTACCTTCTCCGCTATGCAGTCTGGTTTTTGAACTGGTCACGGGTGCACCTCAGCCACGCTCAAGGTCCTAAACGATATCATAACCACCATCGATAAAAGACAGTACTGTGCAGCCGTATTCATCGACCTGGCCAAGGCTTTCAACTCTGTCAATCACCGTATTCTTATCGGCAGACTCAACAGCCTTGGTTTCTCTGATGTCTGCCTCGCCTGGTTCACTCGCCTGGTGATTCTTCTATCCACCTCTACGCAGAGGACACCATTCTGCATACATCTGGCCCTTCTTTGGACAATGTGTTAACAAACCTCCAGACGAGCTTCAACGCCATACAACACTCCTTCCGTGGCCTCCAACTGCTCTTAAATGCTAGTAAAACAAAATGCATGCTCTTCAACCGATCGCTGCCCGCACCTGCCCGCCCGACTAGCATCACTACTCTGGACGGTTCTGACTTAGAATATGTGGACAACTATAAATACCTAGGTGTATGGCTAGACTGTAAACTCTCCTTCCAGACTCACATTAAGCATCTCCAATCCAAAGTTAAATCTAGAATCAGCTTTCTATTTCGCAACAAAGCCTCCTTCACTCATGCTGCCTAACATACCTTCGTAAAACTGAATATCCTACCAATCCTTGACTTTGGCGATGTCATTTACAAAATAGGCTCTTGGATGCAGTCTATCACAGTGCCATCTGTTTTGTCATCAAAGCTCCATGTACTACCCACTACTGCGACCTGTATGCTCTCGTTGGCTGGTCCTCACTACATATTTGTCACCAAACCCACTGGCTCCATCCTGGTCATCTATACATTTTTGTTAGGTAAAGCTCCGCCTTATCTCAGCTCACTGGTCACCATAGCAACACACACCCATAGCACGCGTTCCAGAAGGTATATTTCACTGGTCATCCCCAAAGCCAACACCCCCTTTGGCCGCCTTTCCTTCCAGTTCTCTGCTGCCAATGACTGGAATGAATTGCAAAAAATCACTGAAGTTGGAGACTTATATCTCCCTCACTAACTTTAAGCATCAACTGTCAGAGCAGCTTACCGATCGCTGCAGCTGTACACAGCCCATCTGTAAATAGCCCATCCAGCCAATCAACTACCTACCTCATTCCCATATTTGTTTTTCTGCTTTTTAGCACACCCGTATTTGTACTTGCACATCCTCATCTGCACATCTATCACTCCAGTGTAAATTGCCAAATTGTAATTACTTCACCACTATTGGCCTAATTATTGCCTTTCTTCCTTACTTAATTTGCACACACTGTATACAGACTTTTATATTGTGTTATTGACTGTACGATTGTTAATCCCATGTATAACTCTGTATTGTTTTTGTCGCACTGCTTTGCTTTATCTTGGCCAGGTCGCAGTTGTAAATGAGAACTAGAATCCAGATTACTTTTCTTCAGAATGGGCTTTACCATAGCAGTTTTTAGTGCAGTCGGGAAAGTGCCTGTGAACATCGAGTGATTAACAATAGTGTAACGGGTGTCGTCTTCTGAAGAGGAGGAATCGGACCAAAGCGCAGCGTGGTATTGTGTTCATTACTTTTTTATTAAACAGAACACTGAAACAAAAATGACAACGTGAATAACCGAAACAGTCCTGTCAGGTGCAAAACACTAAACAGAAAACAACTGCCCACAAAAACCATGTGGGAAAAATCTACCTAAGTATGGTTCCCAATCAGAGACAACGATAGACAGCTGTCCCTGATTGAGAACCATACCTGGCCAAAACAAAGAAATACAAAAACATAGAAAAAAGAACATAGAATGCCCACCCAAATCACACCCTGACCAAACCAAAATAGAGACATAAAAAGCTCTCTAAGGTCAGGGCGTGACAAATAGATTGCTCTTTTCAGATATGCAATAAAACTGTTCTGAAGAAGGTGGTGGGGATAGTTTTGAGAAGGCAGGTAGAAGGCTTAAGTTGTGATATCACTTTCCTGAGCATATCTGTGTCAACCAGGGAACATAAATTCATAGTGCCTGCGTGGTAGACTAGGGCACATATCATCAAACTTCTCATCATGTCTTTCTTGACTGATACCCAGCCTAATGTTGGTTATCTCATCTCTGATATGCTGCAAACTCATCACATTTAGATGTGGAGGAAAGTTCACATAGGTTTGCTGGGATAGGATTGATCAGGCCATCAATGGTTGAGAAGAAAACTCTCTAATTCTAATTAATTGTGATCAAGTTTTTAAAAATTGCCTGTCTGGCATTTCTAATTGCCTTGTTATATGCCAAATTGCTCTCTCAGAATATCATAATGAATCTGCAACTTTGACTTTCTCCACTTCCGCTCTGTTTTTCTGCAATTTCACTTTAATTGATTAGTTTACTCACTCAAGGGTCTTTCCGTTCGGAGTTGGCCTTTTTCAACTTTACTGGGGCTATGGCATCAATGGTTGCCCTTCATTTGCTATTAAAGTGATCAACTTAATCATCACAAGAGGACGAGAGAGGAGGACGGAATAGGTGGTGGAGTGTTATTCATACACTCAGTAAAATCTGTAGCAACTTCAGAGGTCAGATGGCGTTTCTTAATAATGCGTTCAGTATTACCCTGTGCTATGTGCAGAAAGGTAGTACAAAAATCCACAGTGGTGATCAGATAAAGCAACATCAACAATAGAGGATATGCCAATAGAAAGCCCCATGGTAATAACCAGGTCCAGAGTATGGCTGCGGTTATGGGTTGGCACAGCAACATGTTTGCTAAAGTCCATAGGGCTCAAAGGATTAATCATTTCAGTGGCCTTGGAGTCAGTTCCTTTGTCAACACGAATATTAAAACCGCCCACACAATGATTTTATCATAGTTCTGAAGGACAATAGACAATAGTTCAGATAAATCAGTAAAGAAAGTGGGGCAGTGCTTTGGTGGCCTATACAGGGTTATAGCCAACACTGGTGGCTGACATTTAAACAGTATAGCATGATGCTCTAAACATCCAAAGTCGCCAAACAAAATGCCCTTAAAGCTGAGAGCATTAGTAAAAATAGAATCTGTCCCTTCACCCTTCAACCCCTTTTCTGATAGAGTATTAGAAGCTGTAGTCAAGGGGGAGGCTTCAATAAGAGCAGCACTACAGTCTGATGACAGACATATTTCAGTGAGAAACATGTATATCAACTTTGACGCTCAGTAATGAGGTCATTCAAGAGAAAGGTTTTATTTATGATTGCTCTAACATTTAAAAGCTCCATATTCAATAAGTGTGGGCCACTCTGCCCCTGGGGCATCTACCTCGAAGTAACCAATGGAATAACAAACAAATTATTAATGTTTACAACCACGTTTTCTGACAGTCTCCAATCCATCAGAATGGCAGGAGATGACAGTTTGTATACACTCACTGCAAGGTGTAGTTAAAGGGACATCAACTAGGTTACTCACAATAACCATAGTTCCATTTCTACAGGAGTTGATACAGTTTCCAAGTCCTCTGTTGCTTATTCTGACAGGAAGAACAGGAGCACTACCAGGCCCTGTCCATCAGTCTCTAAAACAGTTTGTGATGTTGCTGGAAATAATCCTGTAACCCCTGCGGTTAAGGTGAATCTAAACAAAGTTTTAAGGTGAATTTAAAAAGTGTTGGTTGCTCCTACAGCAAATCAAAGTAAAAAAATTAAAGAAAGAAAGACAATCGCATCATGGTGAAATCCCTGAGCGGTTTCCTTCCTTTCCAGCAACTGAGTTAGGAAGGACGCCTGTAGTGACTGAATGTGTTGACAAAGCATCCAAAGTGTATTTAATAACTCCACCATGCTCAAAGGGATATTCCTTCTTTTTTTTACCCATCTACAAATAGGTGCCCTTCCTTGCAAGGCATTGGAAAACCTTCCCTAGTCTTTGTGGTTAATTCTGTGTTTGAAAATTCAGTGCTTGACTGAGGGATCTAACAGATAATTGTATGTGTGGGGTACAGACAGATCATGTTAAACACTATAACTGCCCACAGAATGAGTCCATGCAACTTATTATGTGACTTGTTAAGCAAATGTTTACACTTGAACTTATTTAGGTTTGCCATAACAAAGGGGTTGAATACTTATTGACTCAAGACATTTCAGCTTTTCATTTTTAATTAATTTGTAAAAGTTTGTTCAATTTGTTTTATTCCACTTTGACATTATGTGGTATTGTGTGTAGGACACTGACAGAAACATCTAAATGTAGTCCATTTTAAACTCAGGATGTAACATAACAAAATATGGAAAACGTTAAGAGTGTGAATACTTCCTGAAGGCACTGTATCTACAAGCATACAGCTATGATAATGATTTATATATCAAGAAAAAAATGTCTGTGTTCCTTCCCTGTCAATTTGTGTATGGCTCTGTGCGTGTCTACATCTCAACAATTAGTGAGGTGTAATTGACTGAGGTAGGTGATTGTCACCGATTACTGCGATGATGTATAGGCGTGTCACTCAAGAATGTGTGGGTGTGTGTAATGCTGCTTGTGTTTTACTGTAGTGGCAGCTCAGCTTTGATGGTGCATTACCGGTTGGTGATGAGCGTGTGTCAACACGTGGGTGTACAGGTGCATTTTGAAGTAGCTAAAAATGAGTGGGTGGAGTTTAGTATGTGTCTATCTGTATACTGCATTTATGATTGTGATAATTCAGAGCGAGAGGGATGGAGGGGGAGAGAGAGGAGAGGGCCTGTGAAGAGGAGACAGCACCAAATAAATGTTATCTTGCTGACTGTGTTAATCATTGTTCCAAGTCACTAGTGTTAAGCATGCCAAGCTGAAGCCCTTTCCTACAGTCAAATGACCAACTCGCCCTCTAGTGGCATCATGGGTGGAACGTTATTAATATTTTTCATAATTTCATAATTAATCAACATTATTATTTTTTAAATGACGAAAATATTGGTGTTTCTATGTCAAACAGTTTAGTTATATTTCAATCTTCTGTGATGTATATAAAGTGTCATATTAGGATACAAACTTAAAGCTGAATACATTTCAACTCTATATCTGACATGGTACAGGTGTCTTCTTCTTTTTAAACCCATAACCATGTGTGTGAGTTATATGTTTCTGTTTCAAAGATTTGTTTAAGACTACCAAGAAACACTCCGTGTGACCCTGATTTAGCCCACTGCAGTAAGAGGACAACAGATACACACATAGAGACAACAGACACACTTATCATGGATATAACCTGTTTTAGCATGGACATTGCTGTTGAGGGCTTCCACCAGTAGTCAACTGGAGAATAACATGTATTTCTTTGAAATGGAGATAGCCTCAAAGGCGCTGCCCATCCTGTCACAGACACTATAATGGCACATATACCAAGATGAGTATTCTATCTATCTCTATGGTCTGTTTTTCACACATGTAACTGCCCTCTCATTGGCTAGAATGGTCCCACCTGATCTCACCTCCTCCCACCTGCTTTCCATGTTTAAGGATATGTTTTTCCATTGTTACTTGACTATCTTATCGAGATGGGGCTGCAGCAGATAGTAGCCGTCTTACGGGCTCCTAACCAATTCTGCTATGTTGTGTCTTATCTTTAAGCTGATTTTAACTGTTTTTGGACATAATGTTTATGCCATCATTTACTATGACCAAAAACAGCTTCTTGGCATCAGAACCAGTGGTATTTGGTATTTTATTAGGATCCCCATTAGCTGTTACAAAAGCAGCAGCTACTCTTCCTGGGGTCCACACAAAACATGAAACATAATACAGAATGACATAATACAGAACATCAATAGACAAGAACGGAAGGACAGAACTACATAAAAACATGTTTTAAAGGGACACGTAGCCTACATATCAGTACATACACACAAACTATCTCGGTCAAATAGGGGAGAGGCCTTGCGTTATCTGTTTTTTGAATCCAGGTATGCTGTTTATTTGAACAATATGAGATGGAAGGAAGTTTCATGCAATTAGGGCTCTATATAATACCGTACACTCTCTCAAATTTGTTCTGGATTTGGGGACTGTGAAAAGACCTCTGGTGGCATGTCTGGTGGGATAAGTGTGTGTGTCAGAGCTGTGTGTAAGTTGACTATGCAAACAGTTTGGGATTTTCAAACTTCTTTTTTCTTATAAAAAGAAGTGATGCAGTGAGTCTCTCCTCAACTCTTAGCCAAGAGACTGGCATGCATAGTATTTATATCAGCCCTCTGATTACAGTTAAGAGCAAAACGTGCCGCTGTGTTCTGGGACAGCTGCAGGTTTACTAGGTCTTTCCTTGCAGCACTGGACCACACGACTGGACAATAATCAAAATTAGATAAAACTAGAGCCTGCAGAACTTACTTTTTGTAGCGTGGTGGCAAAAAAGCAGAGCATCTCGTTATTTATGGACAGAACTCTTCCCATCTTTACAACCATTGAATCTATATGTTTTCACCATGACAGTTTACAATCTAAAGTAACGGCAAGTTATTTTGTCTCCTCAACTTGTTCAACACCCACACCATTCATTACCAGATTCAGTTGAGGTCTAGGACTTAAGGAATGATTTGTACCAAAATACAATGCTTTAAGAGTATTAGAAATGTTCAGGACCTGGCCACCCATTCCAAAACAGACTGCAAGTCTTTGTTAAGGGTTTGAGTGACTTCATTAGCTGTGGTATCAAAGGCTGCACTGAAATCTAACAGTACAACTCCCACAATCTTCTTATTATCAATTTCTTTCAACCAATCATCAGTCATTTGTGTCAGTGCAGTACATGTTGAGTGCCCTTCTCTATAAGCATGCTGAAAGTCTGTTGTTAATTTGTTTACAGAGAAATAACATTGTATTCAAACAATTTTTCCAACAGTTCGCTAAGAGCTTGCAGCAAGCTTATAGGTCTGCTGTTAGAACTAGTAAAGGCCACTTTACCACTTTTTGGGTAGTAGAATTACTTTGGCTTCCTCCAAGACTTTCCTCTAGGCTCAGATTAAAAATATGACCGATACGATTGGCTATAGAGTCAGCTAACATCCTCAGTAGCTTTCCATCTAAGTTGTCAATGCCAGGAGGTTTGTCATTATTGATCAATAACAATAATTTTTAGACCTCTCCCACACTAACTTCACAAAATTCAAACTTGCAATGCTTTTCTTTCATGATGTTTTTTTAATGCATGAATACAATTTCTCACTGTTCGTTTTCTTGAGTTTAGTCACATAATTTCTCAATTTGTAGTAAGTAAGCCAGTCAGATTGTCACGATCGTTTGTAGAATTAACGGACCAAGGCACAGCGTGCGTAGAGTTCCACATGTTTAATAAATGAAACTCACCAAAACAATACAGAACAAACAAAACGTGAAGTCAATGCAGCGCTCACAGGCACTACACAAAAACAAGATCCCACAAAACAACAGTGGGAAAAGGCTGCCTAAATATGATCCCCAATCAGAGACAACGATAGACAGCTACCTCTGATTGGGAACCATACCAGGCCAACATAGAAACACAAAAACTAGAGTGCCCACCCTAGTCACACCCCGACCTAACCAAATTAGAGAATAAAAGGCTCTCTAAGGTCAGGGCGTGACACAGATGTGTTGCCAGACTTATTAGGCTCTCTTTTTGCACCATCTTTTTCAACCATACAGTTTTTCAATTCCTCATCAATCCATGGAGCCTTAACAGTTCTAACGGTCAGTTTCTTAACAGGTGCATGTTTTTCAGTAATTGGAAGAATCAATTTCATAAATTCAAGTGCAACGTCTGGATGCTTTTCATTAATCACATCAGACCGAAACATATTTTTAACATCATCCACATAAGAGTCACAGCAAAATCTTTTGTATGATCTCTTATACTCCATTTTAGGCCCAGGTGTTGGAACTTTGGCTTTCCTGCATATAGCCACTAGATTGTGATCACTGCATCCAATGGGTAAGGATACAGATTTAGAACAAAGTTTTACAGTATTAGTAAAACAATCAATACATGTGGATGATCTTGTTCCTGTTGTGTTTGTAAACACCCTGGTAGGTTGATAGCTGTTCAAGAGGGCCACCATTGTTCCTGTTCCCAAGAAAGCTAAGGTAACTGAGCTAAACGACTACCGCCCCGTAGCACTCACATCCGTCATCATGAAGTGCTTTGAGAGACTAGTCAAGGACCATATCACCTCCACCCTACCTGACACCCTTGACCCACTCCAATTTGCTTACCGCCCAAATAGGTCCACAGACGATGCAATCTCAACCACACTGCACACTGCCCTAACCCATCTGGACAAGAGGAATACCTATGTGAGAATGCTGTTCATCGACTACAGCTCGGCATTCAACACCATAGTACCCTCCAAGCTCGTCATCAAGCTCGAGACCCTGGGTCTCGACCCCGCCCTGTGCAACTGGGTACTGGACTTCCTGACGGGCCGCCCCAGGTGGTGAGGGTAGGCAACAACATCTCCTCCCCGCTGATCCTCAACACTGGGGCCCCACAAGGGTGCGTTCTGAGCCCTCTCCTGTACTCCCTGTTCACCCACGACTGCGTGGCCATGCACGCCTCCAACTCAATCATCAAGTTTGCGGACGACACAACAGTGGTAGGCTTGATCACCAACAACGACGAGACGGCCTACAGGGAGGAGGTGAGGGCCCTCGGAGTGTGGTGTCAGGAAAATAACCTCACACTCAACGTCAACAAAACTAAGGAGATGATTGTGGACTTCAGGAAACAGCAGAGGGAACACCCAACCCATCCACATCGATGGAACAGTAGTGGAGAGGGTAGCAAGTTTTAAGTTCCTCGGCATACACATCACAGACAAACTGAATTGGTCCACTCACACAGACAGCATCGTGAGGAAGGCGCAGCAGCGCCTCTTCAACCTCAGGAGGCTGAAGAAATTCGGCTTGTCACCAAAAGCACTCACAAACTTCTACAGATGCACAATCGAGAGCATCCTGGCGGGCTGTATCACCGCCTGGTATGGCAACTGCACCGCCCTCAACCGTAAGGCTCTCCAGAGGGTAGTGAGGTCTGCACAACGCATCACCGGGGGCAAACTACCTGCCCTCCAGGACACCTACACCACCCGATGCTACAGGAAGGCCATAAAGATCATCAAGGACATCAACCACCCGAGCCACTGCCTGTTCACCCCGCTGCCATCCAGAAGGCGAGGTCAGTACAGGTGCATCAAAGCTGGGACCGAGAGACTGAAAAACAGCTTCTATCTCAAGGCCATCAGACTGTTAAACAGCCACCACTAACATTGAGTGGCTACTGCCAACACACTGTCAATGACACTGACTCTACTCCAGCCACTTTAATCATGGGAATTGATGGGAAATGATGTAAATATATCACTAGCCACTTTAAACAATGCTACCTTATATAATGTTACTTACCCTACATTGTTCATCTCATATGCATACGTTGATACTGTACTCTATATCATCGACTGCATCCTTATGTAATACATGTATCACTAGCCACTTTAACTATGCCACTTGGTTTACATACTTATCTCATATGTATATACTGTACTCGATATCATCTACTGTATCTTGCCTATGCTGCTCTGTACCATCACTCATTCATATATCCTTATGTACATATTCTTTATCCCCTTACACTGTGTATGACAGTAGTTTTTTTTGGAATTGTTAGTTAGATTACTTGCTCGTTATTACTGCATTGTCGGAACTAGAAGCACAAGCATTTCGCTACACTCGCATTAACATCTGCTAACCATGTGTATGTGACAAATAAAATTTGATTTGATTTGATTTGATTTTAATAACCTGAACCAGATTACAGGCAATGGTTACAGTAAGAAGCTTCCTCTTGAGCGGACAGCTTGATGAAAACCAGTCAATATTCAGGTCCCCAAGAAAGTAGACCTTTCTGTTTAGATCACATACACTATCAAACATTTCACACATATTATTTAGATACCGACTGTTAACACTTGGTAGCCTATAGCAACAACCCAAAAGAAAATACTTTAGATGTGCCAAGTGAACCTGCAACCACAACACTTCAATAACACTTGACATAAGATCTTCTCTAAGCATTACAGGGATATGGCTCTGAATATATACAGCAACACCTCCCAAATTAAGGGGTGCCACCGACCTCCTGTGATCAGAACAGCGATCACTAACCTCCATTTTTATGTATTTTTTAAATAACATTTCAGGGAACAAAACGAAAAAGCGGAAAATAACAAACATTTTCAAGGAACAGAAATGGAACCTGGAACGAAAGTGATTCATACTTTTCCGGAACTTATTCGAGTGCCTGCATGCAAGCTGAAAATCTTTGCCACTTTGTGTGCTTGTTTAGGCTACCTGCCCCTCCCCCCCATGCAAAGCATAGGCTACTGTAGCCTACTGACATACAAGCATGATTCAGAAGATAGTAGAGAGATTTTTAATTAGCTAGAGAAGAATGGATTTATTAACTAATAAAAGGTAAGATGTGTTTTTAGTTCTGGTGCTGCTCTGCATACATAAGCTTGTTAGCTAGTTAGCTCATGCTTGTTAGCTAGCTAGCAGAAAGGACATTTGAAGTTCCTCCATAGAAGCCGCTCCTCCTCTGTATAATTCTGTGGGCCTAATAAAGATAATGCATGCCATAACAAGATGCCCAGCGCTTCAAGCCAAGCCTCCTCCTCCTTCTCCACCCTCTCTTGATTTCTCACCACCAACAAAATTTCAGTTGCATCTTGCGCCATAGGCTACACTTGTCTGTCCATCACGCATGTAAACTGTTACCTTTCCTGCTCGACCCACACTGATTGGTCAAGTAATTTAATGTGTATATGTAAAAAAAAAAAAAAAAGGTTGATTTCACAGTTAAAGAGTGAACAGAAAGTAATGATATAAATTAGTGCTTTTTGGGGGTTTGCACCGGTGTCCAAACTTTATTTTGCAGGTCAGAACAGTGGAACAGAATGACAAAATAGTGGTTGTGTTCAGAACATAACGATTAGAAAAAAATGCTTGTTCCAACCCCTGAATCTATGTTTCTCAGTCATAGCTTGTTAACTAGCCAAATTGAGGTGATCCCATCAATCAATGTAACCCATCATGTGTCTGTCAGCAGCGTTCGTGATTAAACACTCTTAAAAACAATGTTGGAAAGAGGATCATGTTAGCTAACTTAGGTAGGCCCGTGTTGGTTGGAGAAAGAAAGTACTTAACCTACCACTATGTTTATCCAAATGTAAGTCTACAGAGTTTCTAGCTACCAGTAGCTAGGTACCACAGCTAGCTATACTTTACATTGGCAAATGCGCCCTTCTGCTGCTAGACAGACAGAGCTCATAAAGGATGGAAAATTGACCTAAAAACACTTGTCAGGTATAGTACATTTGTATTTTAGATCATTTAAATGTCCAATTAATGGTGTCCAATATTGAGAGCTAGAGGTATAATCCAGCTGTGTTTCTGCGCTGTAATGCATTGGAGCGGGCTGTGCTCGCCGCCAGCTGGAAATGGAATGTTTGAAATGGAAAGAAATACACCAAAAGTATGTGGTCACCTGCTCGTCAAATATCTCATTCCAAAATCATGAGCATTAATATGTAGTTGGTCCCCCTTTGCTGCTATAACAGCCTCCACTCTTTTGGGAAGGCTTTCCACTAGATGTTGGAACATTGCTGCGGGGACTTTTATCCAGCATAGCATTAGTGAGGTTGAGCGCTGGTGTTGGGCAATTAGGCCTGGCTCGCAGTCGGTGTTCCATTTCATCCAAAAGGTGTTCGATGGAGTTGGGGTCAGGGTTCTGTGCAGGCCAGTCAAGTTCTTCCACACCGATCTAAACAAACCATTTCTGTATGTACCTCACTTTGTGCACGGGGCCATTGTCATGCTGAAACAGGAAAGGGCTTTCCCCAAACTGTTGCCACAAAGTTGGAAGCACAGAATTGTCAAGAATGACATTGTATGCTGTAATGTTAAGATTTCTCTTCATTGGAACTAAGGAGCCTGAACCATGAAAACAATTTTTACATGCTACGCGCTTCAGCACTCGGCGGTCCTGTTCTGTGAGCTTGTGTGGCCTACCACTTCGCAGCTGAGCTGCCGTTGCTCCTAGACGTTTCCACTTCAACTTACAGGGCAGTAGTTTGACGAACTGACTAGTTGGAAAGGTGGCATCCTATTACGGTGCCACGTTGAAAGTCACTGAGCTCATCAGTAAGGCCAATGTTTATCTATGGAGATTGCATGACTGTGTGCTCGATTTTATACACCTGTCAGCAACAGGTGTGGCTGAAATAGCTGAATTCCCTAATTTGAAGGAGTGTCCACACATCATGTAGTGTATGATGTTACTGATAATAACCTATGCATTTGTGTTGGCTGCTTCACCAGAGGAGCTCCAGACAGCGTTGCATGCTGGGTAACAATAATTGCCACCGGGTCGAATGATGATTCAGGTCCTGACTTCCTGCCTCAAGAATCAGAAGGACAGGGAGCAGACACCAAATGGAGTCTTCTACCACACAACCAGAAGAGTGTCCCTGTGAGAGGGACAGGGGATGAGAGGGTGGGGTGAGGTTGCGCCTGCATATGGAGAGAGGAGGGCGAGGCGAGGCGCTGTGTGTTTTTGATGTTGAGAACTCTATTGAAGCGTGGCTTTTTAATGCTATGCAACTTTGAAGATGGAGTTGTTTGAAGTTATGCATAAGTTGGGAAGCATCCCAAAATGGCACTGTATTCCCCATAAAGTGCACTACTTTGAACCAAGACCCATAGGGTTCTGGACAAAAGTAGTGCACTATGTAGTAAGTAGGTTGCCAGTTGGGATTTAGCCCTGGACTCATTTCCAGCTTCTTCTTCTTCTTGATTAATTTTATTTTTTCCCCGCTGTTCTCTTTTAGAGGCTGTTTCCCTCAGAATTGAGTGTTGCATTTGAAGTGTAGGAATGTTTCAAGGGCGTATCTTCCAAAGCAAATCACCCTTTGTGGTAATAATAGTCTTCAGTAACTGGGCTCATGGCTTAATTGTGTCTCACAACAGATTTCTTTCCTTTCCTTTCCTTTCTTTCCTTCTCTCTCTCTCTCTCTCTCTGTCCCACCCTCCCTCTGTCTCTTTCTCTCTCTCGCTCTCTCTGTCCCACCCTCCCTCTGTCTCTTTCTCTCTCTCGCTCTCTCTGTCCCACCCTCCCTCTGTCTCTTTCTCTCTCTCGCTCTCTCTGTCCCACCCTCCCTCTGTCTCTTTCTCTTCTCTCTCTCTGTCCCACCCTCCCTCTGTCTCTTCTCTCTCTCTCTCTCTCTGTCCCACCCTCCCTCTGTCTCTTTCTCTCTCTCGCTCTCTCTGTCCCACCCTCCCTCTGTCTCTTTCTCTCTCTCGCTCTCTCTGTCCCACCCTCCCTCTGTCTCTTTCTCTCTCTCTCTCTCTCTGTCCCACCCTCCCTCTGTCTCTCTCTCTCTCTGTCCCACCCTCCCTCTGTCTCTTTCTCTCTCTCGCTCTCTCTGTCCCACCCTCCCTCTGTCTCTTTCTCTCTCTCGCTCTCTCTGTCCCACCCTCCCTCTGTCTCTTTCTCTCTCTCGCTCTCTCTGTCCCACCCTCCCTCTGTCTCTTTCTCTCTCTCTCTCTCTCTGTCCCACCCTCCCTCTGTCTCTCTCTCTCTCTCTCTCTCTCTGTCCCACCCTCCCTCTGTCTCTTTCTCTCTCTCTCTCTCTGTCCCACCCTCCCTCTGTCTCTTTCTCTCTCTCTCCTCTGTCCCACCCTCCCTCTGTCTCTTTCTCTCTCTCGCTCTCTCTGTCCCACCCTCCCTCTGTCTCTTTTCTCTCTCTCTCTCTCTCTGTCCCACCCTCCCTCTGTCTCTTTCTCTCTCTCGCTCTCTCTGTCCCACCCTCCCTCTGTCTCTTTCTCTCTCTCTCTCTCTCTGTCCCACCCTCCCTCTGTCTCTCTCTCTCTCTCTCTCTCTGTCCCACCCTCCCTCTGTCTCTTTCTCTCTCTCTCTCTCTCTGTCCCACCCTCCCTCTGTCTCTCTCTCTCTCTCTCTCTCTCTGTCCCACCCTCCCTCTGTCTCTTTCTCTCTCTCTCTCTCTCTGTCCCACCCTCCCTCTGTCTCTCTCTCTCTCTCTCTCTGTCCCACCCTCCCTCTGTCTCTTTCTCTCTCTCTCTCTCTCTGTCCCACCCTCCCTCTGTCTCTCTCTCTCTCTCTCTCTGTCCCACCCTCCCTCTGTCTCTTTCTCTCTCTCGCTCTCTCTGTCCCACCCTCCCTCTGTCTCTTTCTCTCTCTCGCTCTCTCTGTCCCACCCTCCCTCTGTCTCTTTCTCTCTCTCTCTCTCTCTGTCCCTCTGTTTGCATGTCCCTCATTCTGACTTGTCTCTCTTTCTGTCTCTCCATACTCATAAATAATGTTTGAAGTTCTGGTCTCGGGCCTTTGTTAAAATGGTGATGAGTATCCCTTTCTCAAAGTGCTCTCTGGACAATAGTCCATCAACACCACAGTACTGAGGTATGTAAGATAAAATATTTCAGATAAAGCTTTATCGTTCTAACCGACAGTACCATTAGCCCATTGAAGTCTGAAGTTATAGCAGGCTGAGGAGGAGTATGGATGCCTCCAAAATGCCCCCATCCCATTCCCTATGTAGTACACTACTTTTCACTAGGGCTGTGGTCGGAAGTAGTGCACTACATAGGGAATAAGGTGTCATTTCAGACCCAGCCTGCGTTTGGATATCTCTGTGATGTTCTACTTTTAATGAGCTCCATTAAATCAAGTGGCAGTTCAGTTCAGTTTAGTTCTTAGTTCCTCAGTTCCTCCCAAGAAGAGAAAGTTGGTGGTTAGCTGGCGTTTAATAGTTTCACCACAAGCTTACATAAGACATTTTAATTCTTCACAGGGCAAAGCTTTCCAGGCAGCTGGCTAGTGCCGCTGGAGAAAGAGAAGGCTCCCTCCATCCCTCGCTCCTCTCCTCCACGAGAGGCACGCTACAGCAATTAGCCCTTCCTCTGGAGTCTTAATTAGCAGACACGTTGACCTGCAGTGTGTGTGTGTGTGTGTGTGTGTGTGTGTGTGTGTGTGTGTGTGTGTGTGTGTGTGTGTGTGTGTGTGTGTGTGTGTGTGTGTGTGTGTGTGTGTGTGTGTGTGTGAGAGTGAAGAGGGCCGCTCGTCGATCGTTCAGCAGCCAAACAAAAAATAGATTTAACTTTAGAAGTAAAGTAGGGCCTTCTCCAATTAATTAACAATGGACTCCAAGCTAGCAGCGAGGTGGGGGTGAGATGAGACGAGGAGAAGTGAGGCAGAGATGATGGTGAGAGGGTGTTCAAACTCTCTGCCAACAACCACCTGAAGGGAGGGTGCCGCCACGCCTCCCCATGCATATCTTTACTTTATGCTCCCATAGACAAAACAAGGCAAGGGTGGTTACAGTATGTAGAACACATGTCCACAGGCTGAACCCAAAACCAGAGACAATGAGAAGGAAATGCTCATCAGCCGTCGAGGCCCTCAGGGCAAATATGGAGATCTGTGATCTGTCTGTAGTGGATGTTCATTATTAAGTTATTTTAATTAGATAGCTAACTGTAACCTTAGATCACTAATTACAGTTTATTGAACATACAACATTACAACATTTGAACATACATCTGTATGCAAACTATCTCTGTATGCCTCAGCCTCCATCCTCCTGTGACCATCTGTGTGTGTTGCACCACTTAATGTGGCCATGGTGTTGACAAGAACAATTGCGAGACAAATGATGACAGCACTGGCAATAGGGAGTGAGATCTATGTCGTCATAGTGACCATGAAAGCCTTAGTTCTGGCAATGATGTAAGATAAGACGTTATACATAGTGAAGTTTACAGTGATGATGATAGTGATGTCTACGGTGATGATGATGATAGTGATGTCTACAGTGATGATGATGATAGTGATGTCTACGGTGATGATGATGATGATGATGATAGTGATGTCTACGGTGATGACGATAGTGATGTCTACGGTGATGATGATGATGATAGTGATGTCTGCGGTGATGATGATGATAGTGATGTCTACGGTGATGATGATGATAGTGATGTTTGCGGTGATGATGATGATGATAGTGATGTCTACGGTGATGATGATGATAGTGATGTCTGCGGTGATGATGATGATAGTGATGTCTACGGTGATGATGATAGTGATGTCTACGGTGATGATGATGATAGTGATGTCTACGGTGGTGATGATGATGATAGTGATGTCTACGGTGATGACGATAGTGATGTCTACGGTGATGATGATGATGATGATAGTGATGTCTGCGGTGATGATGATGATAGTGATGTCTACGGTGATGATGATGATGATAGTGATGTCTACGGTGATGACGATAGTGATGTCTACGGTGATGATGATGATGATGATAGTGATGTCTACGGTGATGATGATGATAGTGATGTCTACGGTGATGATGATGATGATGATAGGGATGTCTACGGTGATGATGATAGTGATGTATGCGGTGATGATGATGATGATAGTTATGTCTGCGGTGATGATGATAGTGATGTCTACGGTGATGATGATGATGATAGTGATGTCTGCGGTGATGATGATGATGATGATGATGATAGTGATGTCTGCGGTGATGATGATGATAGTGATGTCTGCAGTGATGATGATAGTGATGTCTACGGTGATGATGATGATGATGATAGTGATGTCTACGGTGATGATGATAGTGATGTCTGCGGTAATGATGATGATAGTGATGTCTGCAGTGATGATGATAGTGATGTCTACGGTGATGATGATGATGATAGTGATGTCTACGGTGATGATGATAGTGATGTCTGCGGTGATGATGATGATAGTGATGTCTGCAGTGATGATGATAGTGATGTCTACAGTGATGATGATGATGATGATGATGATGATAGTGATGTCTACGGTGATGATGATAGTGATGTCTGCGGTGATGATGATGATGATAGTGATGTCTGCAGTGATGATGATAGTGATGTCTACGGTGATGATGGCAGTGCCATGCACAGACCTTTTGGGGGGCATGTGCTCAACAATTTAAAAAAGGGCACCCAATTTTTTGGAACCTCTACCGCAATCACAGACTCATTGAGCAATTATTATTTTGATTATTTAGTGTAAGTATTGAGGAGAAGGGAAGTTAAAGGTAATTTCAGGGATAAAGCTGCTGCTCTACACTACCCATTAATAAGCCAGTAATGAGAGCAAGTGAATAGAATATTGTCAGAAATACTGTAGCCTGCTGTTACTATACCCTTTGTTACATTACTGTAGCCTACCATTCCCTAAGTAAGCCAGTGAATTTAATGACGACTTGAAGGCAGTGAGTTCAGAACAACACGACAAAAACATTTATACAAAAACTATTTGGGGGGGGGGGATTATACCACCACCCAAAAAGACAAAGGGGAAGGCTAGAGGACAGACAGACACAGACAGACAGAGGACTGTAGACAGGCTAGAGGACAGACAGACAGCCAGACGGAGGACTGTAGACAGGCTAGAGGACAGACAGACAGACAGACAGACAGACAGACAGACAGACAGACAGACAGACAGACAGACAGACAGACAGACAGACAGACAGACACGGAGGACAGACAGGCAGACAGACGGACAGACAGGCGGAGGACTGTAGACAGGCTAGAAGACAGACAGACAGACAGCCATGCAGAGGACTGTAGACAGGCTAGAAGACAGACAGACAGACAGACATGCAGAGGACTGTAGACAGGCTAGAGGAAAGACAGACAGACAGGCAGAGGACTGTAGACAGGCTAGAGGACAATAGACAGACAGGCGGAGGACTGTAGACAGGCTAGAGGACAGACAGACACAGAAAGACAGAGGAATGAAGACAGACAGACAGGGGGAGGACTGTAGACAGGCTAGAGGACAGACAGACAGACACAGAAAGACAGAGGAATGAAGACAGACAGGGGGAGGACTGTAGACAGGCTAGAGGACAGACAGACAGACACAGAAAGACAGAGGAATGAAGACAGACAGGGGGAGGACTGTAGACAGGCTAGAGGACAGACAGACACAGAAAGACAGAGGAATGAAGACAGACAGACAGGTGGAGGACTGTAGACAGGTTAGAGGACTGACAATCACAGAAAGACAGAGGAATGAAGACAGACAGACAGGTGGAGGACTGTAGACAGGTTAGAGGACAGACAGACACTCTGTCTACAGTCCTCCACCTGTCTGTCTAGAGGACAGGAGCAGAGCTGCAGCCTCTCGTTAGTGATAATGAGATAAAGAGTAGCTTTGCTCTTTGCCTGGGGAATGTGTGTGTTGCATGAGTGTGTGTGTGTGTGTTGTGTGTGTGTGGTTCCTTTGAAGGGTGGAATGCTGTCTTACCATGACCACAATAACCTCCCAAACACACAACAAACCCCCAGGCTACAGAATAGTGTCATCTACAACTACAGCCAATAGATGTACATATTTCAACCACTGATTCTGTATTCATATAATCTCTTTGATTTCAGTGTACATACAATCAGCACTCTGTCGTTTGTACTGTATGTATACCATTTTGCATATTTGCAAATCAGAGGTTTGTTCTAGTTCAACAGATCTGGTTGGCTGACATGACCACTATTGTATGTGTATGTGTGTGTGTGTGTGTTCTTGTGTGTGTTTGTGTGTACTGGTGTGTAGCTGGGCATGGTGCCAGGTTCTAAATGACAGCACCCGCTCTCGTTGGTGCATCTCTGTCTCAAAGACTAATGACACAGAGATAATCAATTACCCACCAGAGCTGGTGATACACCAGGCCTGCTATGAGAGTGTGTGTGTGTGTGTGTGTGTGTGTGTGTGTGTGTGTGTGTGTGTGTGTGTTGCCCGGGCTGGTAAGAGGGTGTGGAGGGATGGTGAGTGGATGAACCCTTTGGGTGCCAGGGATGTACCCATCTCATGAGATTTCCCATCATCCACTTTTCTGGTTCTCCCTGGTTGTCCCAAACCCCCTCTCTTTGGTTTCCCTGAGTTATTCCACACATTTGATACATTTAAGCGCTGGCACACCTGATTCAACTAATACTCAAATATATAGGTAATCTAAAGCCCTTGATTTGCTGAATCAGGTGACCTAATACTGGAAAAGGACAAATATATAGAACAGACTCCAAAGAGCAGGTTGAGAAAATTCTACTTCCTCCATTTGGCCAGACAGTGAAGTGTCCATCCTCTTCCCGCTCCTCTCCGTCATCAAGCCCTGCGGAACACCGCGAGGAGAGGAGGACCATTCCAGACGTTCCCAGGAAACCACAGCTCAGCCTCACCCCATCATCAGCCAGGCGACCAGGGATACCACAGCCAAGTCCTAGGGAGGGAAGGAAGGCGGGGAACCCCGTGGGCCCATGGAGGAGAGGGGTGGAAACCCTGGATAGGTGGTGAGCAGTGAAGGGTGGGAACCATGTGGGCCACTGGAGGAGAGGGGGGAACCCTGTGGGCCCCTGGAGGAGAGGGGTGGGAACCATGTGGGCCACTGTAGGAGAGGGGTGGGAACCATGTGGGCCACTGGAGGAGAGGGGTGGGAACCATGTGGGCCCCTGGAGGAGAGGGGTGGGAACTATGTGGGCCACTGGAGGAGAGGGGTGGGAACCATGTGGGCCACTGGAGGAGAGGGGTGGGAACCATGTGGGCCCCTGGAGGAGAGGGGTGGAAACCCTGTGGGCCCCTGGAGGAGAGGAGTGGGAACCCTGTGGGCCTCTGGAGGAGAGGGGTGGAAACCCTGTGGGCCCCTGGAGGAGAGGGGTGGAAACCCTGTGGGCCCCTGGAGGAGAGGGGTGGGAACCCTGTGGGCCCCTGGAGGAGAGGGGTGGGAACCATGTGGGCCACTGGAGGAGAGGGGTGGGAACCCTGTGGGCCCCTGGAGGAGAGGGGTGGGAACCCTGTGGGCCCCTGGAGGAGAGGGGTGGGAACCATGTGGGCCACTGGAGGAGAGGGGTGGGAACCATGTGGGCCCCTGGAGGAGAGGGGTGGGAACCCTGTGGGCCCCTGGAGGAGAGGGGTGGGAACCCTGTGGGCCCATGGAGGAGAGGGGTGGAAACCCTGGAGAGGTGGTGAGCAGTGAAGGGTGTGAACCATGTGGGCCACTGGAGGAGAGGGGGGAACCCTGTGGGCCACTGGAGGACAGGGGTAGGAACCATGTGGGCCACTGGAGGAGAGGGGTGGGAACCCTGTGGGCCCCTGGAGGAGAGGGGTGGGAACCATGTGGGCCACTGGAGGAGAGGGGTGGGAACCATGTGGGCCCCTGGAGGAGAGGGATGGGAACCCTGTGGGCCCCTGGAGGAGAGGGGTGGGAACCCTGTGGGCCCCTGGAGGAGAGGGGTGGGAACCCTGTGGGCCCCTGGAGGAGAGGAGTGGGAACCCTGTGGGCCCCTGGAGGAGAGGAGTGGGAACCCTGTGGGCCCCTGGAGGAGAGGGGTGGGAACCATGTGGGCCACTGGAGGAGAGGGGTGGGAACCATGTGGGCCACTGGAGGAGAGGGGTGGGAACCCTGTGGGCCCCTGTACTGTACGTACATTCCTGTGAGCAACAGTCTGCACTGGCCTGTGATGTGTGGATATGAGAATATCGTCAGAGAGCGAAGGACCCTGGGCCCTGATGGGTCATATGAAAATCAAATTGCGAATTTCCATTTCAGAAAGGACAATGAAGTGCTACTCCATTCTATTATATTTTACTCTGCACCATATCATGAGAGAAGAGGAAGATGTGTATAAGTAATTATATAGACTTAGCCTTCCTTCAGGAACCGCCTGTAACCACGATGGTCTGACGTTCAGATTCTGTACAGTGTTGACTATAGATGTTGGTAGGGGGGTGTTCAAGACCTAAACACCATGAAAACTGTATAAAAACCGTGTTTCACTGGGTTTCTATGGCTCCACTAGCACTTCAAACAGTCTGCAGAGAGAGAGAGAGAGAGAGAGAGAGAGAGAGAGAGAGAGAGAGAGAGAGAGAGAGAGAGAGAGAAGCATCTCATTCAGTTTTCAGCTTTCTTTACATTTCTGATGAGGATAGCTGTAGGCTACACCAGGGGTTTCCAACCAGCGGTACTTGGCCTATCACTGGCGGTACTTGGCCTATCACTGGGGGTACTTGGCCTATCCACTGGGGGTACTTGGCCTATCCACTGGGGATACTTGGCCTATCCACTGGGGTACTTGGCCTATCCACTGGGGGTACTTGGCCTATCCACTGGGGATACTTGGCCTATCCACTGGGGATACTTGGCCTATCCACTGGGGGTACTTGGCCTATCCACTGGGGATACTTGGCCTATCCACTGGGGATACTTGGCCTATCCACTGGGGGTACTTGGCCTATCCACTGGGGGTACTTGGCCTATCCACTGGGGATACTTGGCCTATCCACTGGGGATACTTGGCCTATCCACTGGGGGTACTTGGCCTATCCACTGGGGGTACTTTGCCTATCCACTGGGGATACTTGGCCTATCCACTGGGGATACTTGGCCTATCCACAGGAGGCACTTGGCCTATCCACTGGGGATACTTGGCCTATCCACTGGGGGTACTTGGCCTATCCACTGGGGGTACTTGGCCTATCCACAGGTTTTTTTTGAGAAGACTCATGAGACCATAGACTTACTGGTAAAATGCACATGAGGAGGTATTTCAGTGGTAGTCCGGGCAGTCGGTGGTACAGTAACCAAAAAAGGTTAGGAACCACTGGACTACACCGCAGAATGAAGAGTGCATTGGTCACACAGAGGAATTCAGTAGGTCCAGCTCAGGGTTTATCACCCACTCTCTCTTTCTCTCTTAGCCTTGTCCTGAGGTGGCCTGTTAGGCTAGAAGCCACAGCGAGGCCCCCTGGTCTCCTGGTATGGTCCAGTTATGTTGAGGTGGATGACGAGGGCTGAGTCACTAGCCCTAAGGGTATTGTGCTCAGGTTTGGGACCGGTCTGTTTGGACTCATCTGACGACTTGATGTTGAGGACATGTATTTTAAGGTTTGGGTTCTGACCGAAATGCTCCAGAGATTCCAATGGTGTGAGAAGCCGTTGTGGTGCAAACAGGAGGACTGTTCTCACACAGATGGACACACATACAGAGCATATAGACGGACACACATACAGAGCATACTGACGGACACACATACAGAGCATACTGACGGACACACATACAGAGCATACTGATGGACACACATACAGAGCATACTCACGGACACACATACAGAGCATATAGACGGACACACATACAGAGCATACTGACGGACACACATACAGAGCATACTGACGGACACACATACAGAGCATACTGACGGACACACATACAGAGCATACTGATGGACACACATACAGAGCATACTCACGGACACACATACAGAGCATACAGACGGACACACATACAGAGCATACTCACGGACACACATACAGAGCATACTCACGGACACACATACAGAGCATACTCACGGACACACATACAGAGCATACTCACGGACACACATACAGAGCATACTCACGGACACACATACAGAGCATACTGACGGACACACATACAGAGCATACTGATGGACACACATACAGAGCATACTCACGGACACACATACAGAGCATACTGACGGACACACATACAGAGCATACTCACGGACACACATACAGAGCATACTGACGGACACACATACAGAGCATACTGACGGACACACATACAGAGCATACTCACGGACACACATACAGAGCATACTGACCGTCACAAATACAGAGCATACTCACGGACACACATACAGAGCATACTGACGGACACACATACAGAGCATACTGACGGACACACATACAGAGCATACTGATGGACACACATACAGAGCATACTGACGGACACACATACAGAGCATACTGACGGACACACATACAGAGCATACTGATGGACACACATACAGAGCATACAGACGGACACACATACAGAGCATACTGACGGACACACATAACAGAGCATACTCACGGACACACATACAGAGCATACTGACGGACACACATACAGAGCATACAGACGGACACAAATACAGAGCATACTCACGGACACACATACAGAGCATACTGACGGACACACATACAGAGCATACTGACGGACACACATACAGAGCATACTCACGGACACACATACAGAGCATACTGACGGACACACATACAGAGCATACTGACGGACACACATACAGAGCATACTGACGGACACACATACAGAGCATACTGACGGACACACATACAGAGCATACTGACGGACACACATACAGAGCATACAGACGGACACAAATACAGAGCATACTCACGGACACACATACAGAGCATACAGACGGACACACATACAGAGCATACTCACGGACACACATACAGAGCATACTCACGGACACACATACAGAGCATACTCACGGACACACATACAGAGCATACTCACGGACACACATACAGAGCATACTCACGGACACACATACAGAGCATACTCACGGACACACATACAGAGCATACTCACGGACACACATAACAGAGCATACTCACGGACACACATACAGAGCATACTCACGGACACACATACAGAGCATACTGACGGACACACATACAGACAGACGGACACACATACAGAGCATACTGACGGACACACATACAGAGCATACTCACGGACACACATACAGAGCATACTCACGGACACACATAACAGAGCATACTGACGGACACACATACAGAGCATACTCACGGACACACATACAGAGCATACAGACGGACACACATACAGAGCATACTCACGGACACACATACAGAGCATACAGACGGACACACATACAGAGCATACTGACGGACACACATACAGAGCATACTCACGGACACACATACAGAGCATACTCACGGACACACATACAGAGCATACTGACGGACACACATACAGAGCATACTCACGGACACACATACAGAGCATACTCACGGACACACATACAGAGCATACTGACGGACACACATACAGAGCATACTCACGGACACACATACAGAGCATACTCACGGACACACATACAGAGCATACTCACGGACACACATACAGAGCATACTCACGGACACACATACAGAGCATACTGACGGACACACATACAGAGCATACTGACGGACACACATACAGAGCATACTCACGGACACACATACAGAGCATACTGACGGACACACATACAGAGCATACTCACGGACACACATACAGAGCATACTCACGGACACACATACAGAGCATACTCACGGACACACATACAGAGCATGCTCACGGACACACATACAGAGCATACTCACGGACACACACACACAGACACACAGACACTCCTATCGCTGTCCCAGCCCTAATGACAGGCAGACAGTGACGGGCAGACGGGCAGATGATGGCAGGAGACGGGCAGACAGACGGGCAGACGGACGGGGCAGACAGGGACAGACAGACAGGCGGGCAGACAGGGACAGACGGACAGACAGGGCAGACGGACAGACAGGGCAGACAGACAGACAGACAGACAGACAGCTCACTACAGCTCTGGAGGATAGAGGGAAGATTGTATCTATTTTTTCTTTATATTAAGAAGTTCAAGGAGATGTCTGTACGCACTCATTCCATAACTTTGTTTGTGCATGCATATGTGTATGTGTGTTTACTACGTGTGCGTGACTCAGAGAGCAGCGCTGATGGACCCCACCCATGAGACATGGCAGGCAGCGGCATCTCATCTTCCATATTTGTGTATATGGAAGCTACAGCTGCTTACTGCCTCTTCCTCACCCAAATAAATAAGAATTTTTGATTACAGTAACCAGATGATTAATAATGCAGGACAGTAGAGGATGATGATGAGCTGATGAAAGACGGACACTTTCAGAGCAGAGAAGAGAAGAGAAGAGAAGAGAGGGGGATAATATGTCGGCGGGATGTTCTCTCTCTCCCCCCTCTCTCCTGCCTTCATCCCTCCTCCCGCTGTCCCCATGCAATGAAAAAAGATGGGACGAGAAGGATGAGGAGATGGGGGAAGGATTTTTAGGATGGGAGGGTGAAGGAGACAGGGGAGGATGGGAGAGGTCTAGGAGAGGAGGGGACAGGAGAGGATGGGAGAGGTCTGGGAGAGGGAAGGAGACAGGAGAGGATGGGGAGGTCTGGGAAGGGGAGGAGACAGGAGAGGATGGGGAGGTCTGGGAAGGGGAGGAGACAGGAGAGGATGGGGAGGTCTGGGAGAGGGGGTAGAGACAGACAGGAGAGGATGGGGAGGTCTGGGAGAGGGGAGGAGACAGGAGAGGATGGGGACATCTGGGAGAGGGGAGGAGACAGGAGAGGATCGGAGAGGTCTGGGAGACGGGGTAGAGACAGGAGAGGATGGGAGAGGTCAGGGAGATGGGGTAGAGACAGGAGAGGATGGGAGTGGTCTGGGAGAGGGGGAGGAGACAGGAGAGGATGGGAGTGGTCTGGGAGAGGGGAGGAGACAGGAGAGGATGAGGAGTTCTGGGAGAGGGGAGGAGACAGGAGAGGATGGGGAGGTCTGGGAGAGGGGGTAGAGACAGGAGAGGATGGGGAGGTCTGGGAGAGGGGGTAGAGACAGGAGAGGATGGGAGAGGTCTGGGAGAGGGGGTAGAGACAGGAGAGGATGGGAGTGGTCTGGGAGACGGGGTAGAGACAGGAGAGGATGGGAGAGGTCTGGGAGACGGGGTAGAGACAGGAGAGGATGGGAGTGGTCTGGGAGAAGGGGGAGGAGACAGGAGACAGGAGAGGATGGGAGTGGTCTGGGAGAGGGGAGGAGACAGGAGAGGATGGGGAGGTCTGGGAGAGGGGAGGAGACAGGAGAGGATGGGGAGGTCTGGGAGAGGGGGTAGATACAGGAGAGGATGGGGAGGTCTGGGAGAGGGGGTAGAGACAGGAGAGGATGGGAGAGGTCTGGGAGAGGGGTAGAGACAGGAGAGGATGGGAGTGGTCTGGGAGACGGGGTAGAGACAGGAGAGGATGGGAGAGGTCTGGGAGACGGGGTAGAGACAGGAGAGGATGGGAGTGGTCTGGGAGAGGGGGAGGAGACAGGAGAGGATGGGGAGGTGTGCCAGCGCGTGTGTGTGTGTGAGATAAGGCTCGTTAACGGCCCAGTGCTGTGCCACAGCTGTGCCAGTCCCAGTGGAGCATCTGCACTGCCATACTGTGCTATACATACACACCTCCTCCACTATTTACCCCTACTGCTGTGTTAGAGAGAAAGAGAGAATGCTAGGTTGGGTCAGTGAGGGGGCTGGGAGGTATAGCATCCTAACAGGAAACAAGAGCACCGTCTGCTAATGTGTTTCCCTGTAACACAATATACATCCCCACCACCACTGCCACACACTCTGAAACACACACATACACACACTTGCAATCACCTGCATACAGACCAGAAGAGACACACAGGCACGATGAGGAAATGTGGAGATGAGGAGAGGAGGAGGTGAGGAGATGTGGAGATGTGGAGGTGTGGAGGTGAGGAGATGTGGAGATGAGGAGGTGTGGAGGTGTGGAGGGGAGGAGATGTGGAGATGAGGAGGTGTGGAGGTGTGGAGGTGAGGAGATGAGGAGATGTGGAGATGTGGAGTCTGTTATGTCTGGAGTATTTCTCCTGTCTTATCCGGTGGCCTGTGTGAATTGAAGTATGCTCCCTCTAATTCTCTCTCCCTCTCCCAGAGGACCTGAGCCCATGTACCATGCCTCAGAACAACCTGGCCTGATGACTCCTTGCTGTCCCCAGTCCACCTGGTCGTGCTGCTGCTCCAGTTTCAACTGTTCTGCCTGCGGCTATGGAACCCTGATCTGGACGTGCTACCTTGTCCCGGAACTGCTGTTTTCGACTCTCTCTCTCTACCGCACTTGCTGTCTCTAACTCTCACGCCCTGACCATAGAGATCTTTTTATTCTCTATGTTTGGTTGGTCAGGGTGTGACTCAGGTGGGAAACTCTATGTTCTGTGTTTCTATGTTTTGACCGGGTAGGGTTTTCAATCAGGGACAGCTGTCTATCGTTGTCTCTGATTGGGAATCATACTTAGGGAGCCTGTTTTGCCACCTTAGTTTTGTGGGATGTTGTTTTTGTACAGCTCTGTGTAGCCTACCGAATGTTGTGTTCGTTTTACTTTTGTTGTTTTTAGGTGTTCATTTTTAATAAAGACAAAATGTACGCCTACAACGCTGCACCTTGGTCCGATCATTTCGACGAGCGTAACACTAACTCTGAATGCTCGGCAATGAAAAGCCAACTGACATTTATTCCTGAGGTGCTGACCTGTTGCACCCTCTACAACCACTGTGATTATTATTATTGTTTGACACAGCTGTTCATCTATGAACGGTTGAACATCTTGGCCATGTACTGTTATAATCTTCACCCGGCTGGGTTTCTGTATTGCACTTTGTGACATCGGTTGATGTAGAAAGCTTTATAAATACATTTGACTGATTGATGAGGAGATTCACAACACTGAAAAGGACATTTGGAAATACAGCAATACACATGACTACACACTCTACCACACACATGACCACACACTCTACCACACACATGACTACACACTCTACCACACACATGACCACACACTCTACCACACACATGACCACACACATGACCACACAATCTACCACACACATGACCACACACTCTACCACACACATGACTACACACTCTACCACACACATGACCACACACTCTACCACACACATGACTACACACTCTACCACACACATGACTACACACTCTACCACACACATGACACACACCACCACCACACACATGACCACACACTCTACCACACACATGACCACACACTCTACCACACACATGACCCCACACTCTACCACACACATGACCACACACTCTACCACACACATGACCACACACTCTACCACACACATGACCACACACTCTACCACACACATGACCACACACTCTACCACACACTCTACCACACACATGACCACACACTCTACCACACACATGACATGACCACACACTCTACCACACACATGACCACACACTCTACCACACACATGACCACACACTCTACCACACACATGACCACACACTCTACCACACACATGACCACACACTCTACACACATCTACCACACACATGACCACACACTCTACCACACACATGACCACACACTCTACACACATGACACTCTACCACACACTGACTACACACTCTACCACACACATGACCACACACTCTACCACACACATGACCACACACTCTACCACACACATGACCACACACCACACACATGACACACTCTACCACACACATGACCACACACTCTACCACACATGACACACCACCACACTCTACCACACACATGACCTACACACTGACTACCACACACATGACTACACACTCTACCACACACATGACCACACATGACCACACTCTACCACACACATGACCACACACATGACCACACACTCTACCACACACATGACCACACACTCTACCACCACATGACACTCTACCACACACATGACCACACACTCTACCACACACATGACCACACACTCTACCACACACATGACTACACACTCACACAGATGACTACACACTCTACCACACACATGACCCCACACTCTACCACACACATGACCACACACTCTACCACACACATGACCACACACTCTACCACAAACATGACCACACACTCTACCACACACATGATCACACACTCTACCACAAATTGCACACAAAACAATAACAAATAAGTATAATCTCTTACTCCAATATTTTGGGATATGTAGACACATGCAGACACACAAAAATACAAAAACACACACGCACACAAGCACATCTACTCATGCACTCAAGACAATTTGTCTCCGCCCCAAATCCCGTCTCCCGTACAAAGAGCCATTGTTATGAGCCATTGTTATGATCTCAATATGCCTTCCCCAGGAATGTGTGAAAACTGGGCTGTAGCAGTATGTGTGTGAGACGGGATTTGGGGATGAGCCAAATTGTCTTGAGTGCATGACTAGATGCGTTTGTGTGCGTGTGTGTTTTTGTCTGTGTGTGTGTTTGCTTGCCTGCATACGTGTGTCTGTGTGTGTGTTAATGCCCTCGTTACCACAGCCTTAAAGGGCCAGCTGTTCCAAACATGACTGGCATACAGACACTCTGATGCCAAACTGACAGACACCCTGATACTTCAGTATGTCAGTATGGGGCCAGCGTCGCACGTTGGTGGGTGGGCATGCGGGCACAAGAGGGCATACTGCCACCCAAAGTCTACAAGACTGCCACCCAAAGTCTACAACGGCAGCAGAGGCAGGAGAGGTGGAGGAGAGTTAACCCAGAGGTTAACTATGTACCAGCAGGTTGGGAGCTTTTATTAGTGGAAGAGCAAATCAGTGAACAAGCCCTCAGCTCAGATAAACTGAGTGAAACGAGGCCAGAGAGGAAACACTGGGGAACATGCCAAGATGCATTATTTTTTCATCGGCTAGTTGAAGAGCAATAGAGCAATACCCCATTCTGTCAGGTGTGGGTTTGATTCTGTGGAGTCTGGAGTGGTGGTTCTGGAGTGGTGCTTCTGTAGTGGTGCTTCTGTAGTGGTGGTTCTGGAGTGGTGGTTCTGTAGTGGTGGTTCTGGAGTGGTTCAGGAGTGGTTCAGGAGTGGTTCTGGAGTGGTGGTTCTGTAGTGGTGGTGCTGGAGTGGTGGTCCTGGAGTGGTGGTTCTGGAGTGGTTCAGGAGTGGTTCTGTTGGAGTGGTTCTGTTGGAGTGGTTCTGTTGGAGTGGTTCTCCTTGGTGGTCCTGGAGGGGTTCTCCTGGAGTGGTGGTGGTGGTTCTGGAGTGGTGGTCCTGGAATGGTGGTCCTGGAGTGGGATATGTAGGTTCTCTCCTGGAGTGGTAGTTCAGTGGGTTCAGGAGTGGTTCTGTTGGAGTGGTTCTTCTGAAGTGGTGGTTCTGTTGGAGTGGTAGTTCAGGAGTGGTTCTGTTGGAGTGGTTCTTCTGAAGTGGTGGTTCAGGAGTGGTTCTGTTGGAGTGGTTCTGTTGGAGTGGTTCTCCTGGAGTGGTGGTCCTCGAGTGGTTCTTCTGGAGTGGTGGTTGAGGAGTGGTTCTGTTGGAGTGGTTCTCCTGGAGTGGTGGTCCTGGAGGGGTTCTTCTGGAGTGGTGGTTCAGGAGTGGTGATTCTGGAGTGGTGGTCCTGGAATGGTGGTCCTGGAGTGGTTCTGTTGGAGTGGTTCTGTTGGAGTGGTTCTCCTGGAGTGGTGGTCCTGGAGTGGTTCTTCTGGAGTGGTAGTTCAGGAGTGGTTTTGTTGGAGTGGTTCTTCTGGAGTGGTGGTTCAGGAGTGGTTCTGTTGGAGTGGTTCTGTTGGAGTGGTTCTCCTGGAGTGGTGGTCCTCGAGTGGTTCTTCTGGAGTGGTGGTTGAGGAGTGGTTCTGTTGGAGTGGTTCTGTTGGAGTGGTTCTCCTGGAGTGGTGGTTCAGGAGTGGTTCTGTTGGAGTGGTTCTGTTGGAGTGGTTCTCCTGGAGTGATGGTCCTCGAGTGGTTCTTCTGGAGTGGTGGTTCAGGAGTGGTTCTATTGGAGTGGTTCTGTTGGAGGGGTTCTCCTGGAGTGGTGGTCCTGACCCTGTACTGTAGGTCTCCCTAAGGGATGTCCAGTGGGTCTGATGGGACAGGGTCAGCCTGGCCCAGGAGTGTAATGGAACAACACCTCTCTAACATGGAGGGAGGGGGGCTGTGGCTGTGGCTGGACCGGGACCTGCAGCTGCTAAGGGGTTTGGCTGTGAGCTGCCCAGTTAAAGAACAGGTTGAAACAGTACCAGCTATGAAACACTAGGGAGCCTGCATTGTTTCCAACACCTTGCCAAGCCATCTGTGTCTCATAGTGGCAAGTCAACACCCGCTGCCAACACTGACACATGGACCACCTATTACTCTGCTATGTGTCAGAACACTGGTTCCAAAGCTCACTGGGAAACATTGGGATGGTCAGTTGAGGAGGGAGAGACAGAGAGAGAAAGAAAGACACAGAGAGAGAGAGAGAGAGAGAGAGAGAGAGAGAGAGAGAGAGAGAGAGAGAGAGGGGAAGAGAGAGAAATAAACTACTTCTAGAGATAGAGGTGTGGGGGAGTTAGGGTTGAGTGGGTGGAGAAGGAGAGAGGATATCTGGTCATTAATCCTGCTCCCTCATTTAGGAACTTTGTGTTCTTTAATTTAGTGGAAAACGAGGCGATGGTGTGTGTTTGTGTGTGTGTGTGTGCGCGCGTGTATGTTAGTGAGGCGCGGGTTGACTCATACTCCGCGTTCCCCACGTTTATGTCCACGGGGCGGGCGGGTTTAGGGTCATGAAATATTGTGTGGATGAAGGACGGGTGGGTTGAATAAAGAGAAAACAGTGCATTAAAAATCCATAACTGTATCATTCTTGTGCAATTCATATCTATAGGCTACAGTGAGGTTTTTCTTTCATTATTTTGATCTGGTGTTAGTGCGTAGCCTAAGCTTCAGGGTCTAACTGTACACCTGCCAAGTACACGCCAACTGACAAATGCTTTTGGGAGCTTGGGCAGAAAAAGTTACCGTCGATCCACGTTGCAAAAAGTACGTCAGAGTTGAATTCAATAAGAGACAAGTGGGGAAATGGAGAGGTGAAAATAAAGAGAGAGGAGGGCCAGAACAGTAGCCTAATGTTTGGGCTTAATTTGTTGAAGTGATAAAATAGGATTATAGCAGGTATGTTATGTGTGATAATTGTGAGGCGCTATGCAAATTCGACATCACAAGACAGGGACAACAACATGGCACCTCAAAGGAACTGTAGGCTACTGTTCAGATGGGTACTTACATGGAATAGTAGCCTGACATCTGGACACTGACTGTAGGTCTACAACCTCTCACATAGCCTTATTATTAACTCCTGCAGAATGGTGGGTGGGCAGGCGGGCACAAGAGGGCATGCTGGCTGCCACCCAAAGTCTACAACGGCAGCAGAGGCAGGAGAGGTGGAGGAGAGTTAACCCAGAGGTTAACTATGTACCAGCAGGTTGGGAGCTTTTATTAGTGGAAGAGCAAATCAGTGAACAAGCCCTCAGCTCAGATAAACTGAGTGAAACGAGGCCAGAGAGGAAACACTGGGGAACATGCCAAGATGCATTATTTTTTCATCGGCTAGTTGAAGAGCAATAGAGCAATACCCCATTCTGTCAGGTGTGGGTTTGATTCTGTGGAGTCTGGAGTGGTGGTTCTGGAGTGGTGGTCCTGGAATGGTGGTTCTGTAGTGGTTCAGGAGTGGTGGTTCTGGAGTGGTGGTCAAGAAGTGGTAGTCCTGGAGTGGTGGTTCTGTAGTGGTTCTGGAGTGATGGTTCGGGAGTGGTGGTCCTGGAGTGGTGGTTCTGTAGTGGTTCTGGAGTGATGGTTCTGGAGTGGTGGTTCTGGAGTGGTGGTCCTGGAGTGGTGGTCCTGGAATGGTGGTCCTGGAGTGGTTCTGTTGGAGTGGTTCTGTTGGAGTGGTTCTGTTGGAGTGGTTCTTCTGGAGTGGTGGTCCTGGAGTGGTTCTGCTGGAGTGGTGGTCCTGGAGTGGTTCTCCTGGAGTGGTGGTTCAGGAGTGGTTCTGTTGGAGTGGTTCTCTAGGAGTGGTGGTCCTGGAGTGGTTCTCCTGGAGTGGTGGTTCAGGAGTGGTTCTCCTAGAGTGGTGGTCCTGACCCTGTACTGTAGGTCTCCCTAAGGGATATCCAGTGGGTCTGATGGGTCAGGGTCAGCCTGGCCCAGGTGTGTAATGGAACAACACCTCTCTAACATGGAGGGAGGGGGGCTGTGGCTGTGGCTGGACCTGGACCTGCAGCTGCTAAGGGATTTGGCTGTGAGCTTCCCCGTTAAAGAACAGGTTGAAACAGTACCAGCTATGAAACACTAGGGAGCCTGCATTGTTTTCAACACCTTGCCAAGCCATCTGTGTCTCATAGTGAGAGAGTGAGTGAGTGAGAAAGTGTGAGAGTGAGAGTTAGAGAGAGAGAGAGAGAGAGAGAGAGAGAGAGAACTACACTACTTATATGAACACAACCTTTGGCAATCTCAATGTTTATCTCTTGTGTGGTTTATTTTTGCACAGACAGATCAAAAAGCTCTGTTCCCAATGAAGCTTCTGTTCAAACTAAAAAGCTACTGGGTTCTACTATATAGTTTTCTTCCTCATCTTTCAAGCATCTCCCTCCCTACTTTTCTGCTCTCCTCTCTTTCTCCCAAACTGCCAATCAGAGAGAGAGAGGGGGGGGAGGAATCTCCGGTCATTAATCCATCTCCCTCGTTTAGGCACATTGTGCTCTTTCATTTAGAGGAAAACGAGGCCATGGCGTATGTGTGTGTGCGGGAGTGCGTCTGGGATCAGAGCTCTGCTCAATGATGTGGAGACAGTGAGAGAGAAGGACGGAGGGAGGAAGGGAGGGAAGGAGGGAGAGCAGTGGTGTCATGTCTAAAGCCCTCACTCTGGGATGCCAGGCAGGGAGACACAGGGTGGTCCAAAGCTGCGGTGAACACCCCCAATCAGCACAGACAGGCACAGCAGGACTTACATCTACATCACAGCTACATCACAGCACCATGACATACATCAGAGCTAAGGCTATGGGACATGATTAAAAGACTGATATTTAGGCAATGGACACTCGTGTACTGTACGTGTGTGTGTGTGTATTGTGTGTGTGTGTGTGCGTGGGTCGATGGGCGATGGGTGGATATGTGTGTGTCTATTTGATAGACACATTAATTGTTAACCCCTCTGTGTGTGTGTGTGTGTGTGTGTGTGTGTGTGTGTGTGTGTGTGTGTGTGTGTGTGTGTGTGTGTTCTTTCATCATTTATCTTTACTGAATCCCTGCCTCTAAGTCTTTGTGAAGTTGACAGACAGATATACTGGCAGGCCCTGGGTACGAACACTGTGTCCAATCAGCAATCTAATGCATGCTTGTGTGTATACATTTATATGTCCTTAATCATTCATCTCTCCCTCCCTCCCTCCCTTTCTGTCTCTCTCTCCCTCTGACAGACAGATACCTATACACTGGCAGACAGAGGGGCAGATGGTGAGATGGAGGAAAGGAGGGATGGAAGGATGGAGGGCCACTGTAGGCAGCCTCAGGGTGCAGATGACACACAGCTGGACACCCAGCCTGATACCCTGGGCTGCCTTGGCACAGCTTAATGTACCATGTGTGTGTGTGCTTGCATGTGCGTGTGTGTATGTGTGTGTGTGTGTGTGCATACCTGTGTGCTTGTGTGTGTGTGTGTGTGTGTGTGTGTGTGTGTGTGTGTGTGTGTGTGTGTGTGTGTGTGTGTGTGTGTGTGTGTGTGTGTGTGTGTGTGTGTGTGTGTGTGTGTGTGTGTGTGTGTGTGTGTGTGTGTGAGTGTGCATACATGCATGCATTTGTGCTGGCATGTGTGTTTGTGTGTGTGAGTGACGAATGACGGTGTGATGCCTCTCTCAGTCCAAAATAACCCTGTCACAAGAATTTGCCGCTGTGCTCCTTCCAGGCATCTCTTGTGTGTTTTTCTCCCCAATGGCTATTGAAGACGCTGGTAAGGTTATGAGCTATTACAAGGTATGTAGGCACAGTTACAGACACAGTGCAGCTCTCTGTCTCCATAGAACAGTACTGTAGTTACATGTATCTTAATACTACTGTTCTGTGAAAGACATACTATGCTGCAATGGTATGCCATCCTATACACCACATAACCAGCAGTATGTGGACACCTGATCGTTGAACATCCCATTCCAAAATCATGGGCATTAATATGGAGTCGGTCCCCCTCCTTTATCTAGCTGCTATAACAACTTCCACTCTTCTGGGAAGGCTTTCCACTAGACGTTGGAACATTGCTGCAGGGACTTACATCCATTCAGCCACAAGAGCGTTAGTGAGGTCAGTCACTGATGTTGGGCAATTAGGCCTGGCTTGCAGTAGGCGTTCCAATTCATCCCAAAGGTGTTTGATGGGGTTGAGGTCAGGGCTCTGTGCAGGCCACTCAAGTTCTTCCACACAGATATCGAGAAACCATTTCTGTTTGGACCTCACTTTGTGCATGAGGGCATTGTTATGCTGAAACAGAAAAGGGCCTGCCTCAAACTGTTGCCACAAAGTTGGAAGCACATAATCATCTAGAATGTCATTGTATGCTGTAGTGTTAAGATTTCCCTTCACTGGAACTAAGGGGCCTAGCCTGAACCATGAAAAACAGTCCCAGACCATTATTCCTCCTCCACCAAACTTTACAATTTGGACTATACACTGGGGTAGGTAGCGCTCTCCTGGCATCCGCCAAACCCAGATTTGTCCATCTGACTGCCAGATGGTGAAGCATGATTCATCACTCAAGATGAAATGCGTTTCGACTGCTCCAGAGTCCAATGGCATCGAGCTTTACACCACTCCAGCCGACACTTGGAATTGAGCATGATGATCTTAGGCTTGTGTGCAGCTGCTCGGCCATGGAAACCCATTTCATGAAGCTCCATCTGAACAGTTATTGTGCTGATGTTGCTTCCAGAGACAGTTTGGAACTCGTAGTGAGGGTTGCAAACGAAGACAAACGACTTTTAGGTGCTACACGCTTCAGCACTCGGCGGTCCTGTTCTGTGAGCTTGTGTCTCCTACCACTTCGGGGCTGAGCCGTTGTTGCTCCTAGACGTTTCCACTTCACAATAATAGCACTTACAGTTAACCAGGGCAGCTCTAGCAGGGCAGAAATGTGATGAACTGACTTGTTGGAAAGGTGGCATCCTATGACAATGCCAAGTTGAAAGTCACTGAGCTCTTCAGTAATGCCATTCTACTTTCAGTGTTTGTCTATGGAGATTGCATGGCTGTGTGCTCAATTTTATACACCTGCCAGCAACGGGTGCGGCTGAAATAGCCAAATCCACTCATTTGAAGGAATGTCCACAAACTTTATATATATAGTGTATGATGTAGAACATTGCCTCAGCAAGTGTATTAGTGGTATCACCCAGCACATGTACTATATTAATGGTGTGTGTGTGTGCGTGCTCGTGCATGTATATTAATGGTATCTCCCTTGGCCCATACCCCACAGCCCATTCCCTCTGAACCACACCAAAGAACAGGGATTCCTATCCATTGCGGCAGGGTGGGAAAAGTTCTCTGACATGTGCCACATCATTAATGGGGACATGTGTAAGTCATTACCCGAACACTACGGGCTGGGGGAGGAAGGGAGGGGGGAGACTTTCTCAGACAATACTTTTCTCTTGAAAACAGAGAGGCTCAGTTTTTAGACCAATCATCATCACCCCAATTCTAACACAACCCCCTTACATACACACACACTGTCACGAATATCACCGAAGGTGGCTCCCCTTCCTGTTCGGGTGGCGCTCGGCGGTCGTCGCCGGACTACTAGCTGCCACCGATCCCTTTACCTTTTTGTTTGGTTTTGTCTAATTGTTTTCACCTGTTCCTTGTTGGGATTTTTGGGTTGGTATTATTTAAGTTAGATTAGCCCGCTTGTGTTTGTGCGGGCTTGTTGCTATGTACGTAAGAGGTGTATTGATTATTGTTGGGTTTTCGCTGTCCGGGTTATTACCAGTGGTCCTTGGGTTGTGTTTGCGCCTGTGTTTTGGCTTCACTCAGTTGTATGTGTTCCTGGTTTTTGGCCATTAAAGCGTTTTCCCCTTGAATCTTCTGCTCTCTGCGCCTGACTCCACACCCATCACTCTTCAAGCGTTACACACACACACAACCCCCTTACACACACACCACCCTTACATACACACACACCACCCTTACATACACACACACCACCCTTACATACACACACACACAACCTCCTTACACACACACCACCCTTACATACACACACACACAACCTCCTTACACACACACCACCCTTACATACACACACACACAACCTCCTTACACACACACCACCCTTACATACACACACACCACCCTTACATACACACACACACAACCTCCTTACACACACACCACCCTTACATACACACACACACAACCTCCTTACACACACACCACCCTTACATACACACACACCACCCTTACATACACACACACACAACCTCCTTACACACACACCACCCTTACATACACACACTCAACCCCTTACACACATACATACACACACACCACCCTTACATACACACACTCAACCCCTTACACACACACCACCCTTACATACATACACACACACAACCCCCTTACATACACACCCCCTTACACACACACACAACCCCTTACACACACCCCCTTACATACACACACAACCCCCTTACACACACACCACCCTTACATACACACACAATCCCCTTACATAAACACACACCACCCTCAGTCCTGTCAGAGGGGTCACACGGTGAGTTGACAGGACTGAAAGGTGTCAGTGAGACAGACAGTAAGACAGCCTCGGCTCTTTGTGACTGTGTTGTGTTTGTGCATCACAGATCACAGTCCCACTTGGCTCTCAGTGGTATGGTGGCTTCAGAAAAGGAGCAGAGATAGAAGACATAAAGACACATAAAAGACACAGAGCATCTGAAGACTGGACAGCATCTAGCTATGACACCCTACCGCGTTCCACCCCCTCTCTCTGTTCATCTCTCTCGCTCTATTGCTCTCTCTCTAGTCCTCTCTGTTCCTCTCTCTGTTCATCTCTCTATCCCACACTCTATTGCTCTCTCTATTCCTTTGTTCTTCTCTGTTCCTGTATCTAACTCTCTCTCTGTCCGTCTCTCTACTCCTCACTCTGTTACTCTCTCTATTCCTCTATTCCTCTCTGTTCCTCTCTGTTCCTTTATCTAACTCTCTCCCTGTCTGTCTCTCTACTCCTCTCTCTACTCCTCTCTCTGTTCCTCGCTCCGTTCCTCTCTTTGTCTATTCCACTCTCTATCCCTCTTTGTACCACTCTGTTCCTCTCTCTGTTCCTCTCTGTCCTTCTCTATTTGTCTCTCTCTTCCTCTGTGTCACTCTCTTTCGCTCTCTCAATTTCAATTCAATTTCAATTTAAGGGCATCATTGGAATGGGAAACATATGTTAACATTAACAAAGCAAGTTTAGTAGATAATTTTTAAAAAGTAAAATAAACAAAAATGTATAGTCAACATTACACTCACAAAAGCTCCAAAAGAATAAAGACATTTCAAATGTCATATTGTGCAAATAGTACAAAAGGAAAAATAAATACATGTCAATATGGGTTGTATTTAAAATGGTGTTTGTTCTTCACTGGTTGCCTTTTTCTTGTGGCAACAGGTCACAAATCTTGCTGCTGTGATGGCACACTGGTATTTCACCCTGTAGATATGGGAGTTTATGAAAATGTGGTTTGTTTTCGAATTCTTTGTGGATCTGTGTAATCTGAAATTTGTGTCTCTAATATCGTCATATATTTGGCAGGAGGTTAGGAAGTGCAGCTCAGTTTCCACCTCATTTTGTGGACAGTGTGCTGTCTTCTCTTGAGAGCCATGTCTACCTATGGTGGCCTTTCTCAATAGCAAGGCTATGCTCACGGAGTCTGTACATAGCCAACGTTTTGGTCTGTCACAGTGGTCAGGTATTCTGCCACTGTATAATCTCTGTTTAGGCCAAATAGCATTATAGTTTGCTCAGTTTTTTTGTTAATTCTTTCCAATGTGTCAAGTAATTCTCTTTTTGTTTTCTCATGATTTGGTTGGGTCTAATTGTGCTGGTGTCCTGGGGCTCTGTGGGGTCTGTTTATGTTTCTGAAGAGAGCCCCAGGACCAGCTTGCTTAGGGGACTCTTCTCCAGGTTCATCTCTCTGTAGGTGATGGCTTTGTTATGGAAGGTTTGGGAATCGCTTCCTTTTAGGTGGTTGTGGAATTTAACGGCTCTTTTCTGGATTTTGATAATTAGCAGGAATCAGCCTAATTCTGCTCTGCATGCATTATTTGGTGTTTTATGTTGTACATGGAGGATATTTTAGCAGAATTCTGCATGCAGAGTCTCAATTTTGTGTTTGTCCCATTTTGTGAATTCTTGGTTGGTGAGCGGACCCAAGACCTCACAACCATAAAGGGCAATGGGCTATATGACTATTTCAAGTATTTTCAGCCAGATCCTAATTGGTATGTTGAATTTTATGTTCCTTTTAATGGCGTAGAAGGCCCTTCTTGCCTTGTCTCTCAGCTGGTTCACAGCTTTGTGGAAGTTACCTGTTGCACTGATGTTTAGACCGAGGTATGTATAGTTTTTTGTGTGCTCTAGGGCAACGGTGTCTAGATGGAATTTGTATTTGTGGTCCTGGCGGCTGGACCTTTTTTGGAACACCATTATTTTTGTCTGAGATTTACTGTCAGGGCCCAGGTCTGGCAGAATCTGTGCAGAAAATCTAGGTGCTGCTGGAGGCCCCATAAAACATAAAAGCCTGATAGATGTAGCTAGCTACAGTGGCAAGAAAAGGTATGTGAACCGTTTGGAAATACCTGTATTTCTACATAAATTGGTCATGAAATTTGATATGATCTTCATCTAGGTCACAACAATAGACTAACAAAGTCTGCTTAAACTAATAACACACAAACAATTATACATTTTCATGTCTTTATTGAACACACCATGTAAACATTCACAGTGCAGGGTGGGAAAAGTATGTGAACCCTTGAATTTAATAACTGGTTGACCCTCCGTTGGCAGCAATAACCTCAACCAAACATTTTCTGTAGTTGCGAATCAGACCTGCACAATGGTCAGGAGGAATTTTGGACCATTCCTCTTTACAAAACTTTTCAAGTTCAGCAATATTCTTGGAATGTCTGGTGTGAACTGCTCTCTTGAGGTCATGCCACAGCATCTCAATCTGGTTGAGGTCAGGACTCTGACTGGGCCACTCCAGAATACATCTTTTCTTCTGTTGAAGCCATTCTGTTTTTGATTTACTTCTGTATTTTGGGCCGTTGTCCTGTTGCATCACCCAACTTCTATTGAGCTCCAATTGGGTGACAGATAGCCTAACATTCTCCTGCAACTTGTCTTGATAAACTTGGGAAATAATTTTTCTGTCAATGATATCAAGCAGTCCAGTACCTGAGGGAACAAAGCAGCCCCAAACCATTTAAAATAATAATAATATTTAACTAAAGGCAAGTCAGTTAAGAACAAATTCTTATTTACAATGACGGCCTACCAAAAGGAAAAAGGCCTCCTGCGGGGAGGGATTAAAAATACAAATTTCATAAAAATATAGGACAAAACACACATCATGACAAGAGAGACAACACAAGACTAAATAAAGATCGACCTAAGAGAACAATATAGCATGGCAGCAACACAACATGACAACAACATGGTAGCAACACAACATGGCAGCAGCACAACATGGTAGCAGCACAAAACATGGTACAAGCAACATTGGGCACAGACAACAGCACAAAGGGCAAGAAGGTAGAGACAACAATACATCATGCAAAGCAGACACAACTGTCAGTAACATTGTCCATGATTGAGTTTTTGAATTAAACTGTCCAGTTTGAGTGTTTGATAAAACTGTCCAGTTTGAGTGTTTGTTGCAGCTCATTCCAGTTGCTAGCTACAGCGAACTGAAAAGATGAGCGACCCAGGGATGTGTGTGCTTTGGGGACCTTTAACACAATGTGACTGGCAGAACAGGTGTTGTATGTGGAGGATGAGGGCTGCAGTAGAACCATGATGCTCCCTCCACCATACTTTACAGTTGGGATGAGGTTTTGATGTTGGTGTGATGTGCCTTTTTTTCTCCACACATAGTGTTGTGTGTTCCTTCCAAACAACTCAACAGTAGTTTCATCTGTCCACAGAATATTTTGCCAGTAGCGCTGGAACATACAGGTGCACTTTTGCAAACTTTAGACGTGCAGCAATGTTTTTTTTGGACAGCAGTGGTTTCTTCCGTGGTGTCCTCCCATGAACACCATTCTTGTTTAGTGTTTTACGTATAGTAGACTCGTCAACAGAGATATTAGCATGTTCCAGAGATTTCTGTAAGTCTTTAGCTGACATTCTAGGATTCTTCTTAACCTCATTGAGCATTCTGCGCTGTGCTCTTGCAGTCATCTGTGCAGGACGGCCACTCCTAGGGAGAGTAGCAACAGTGCTGAACTTTCTCCGTGTATATACAATTCGTCTTACCGTGGACTGATGAACATTAAGGCTTTTAGAGATACTTTTGTAACCCTTTCCAGCTTTATGCAAGTCAAAGATTCTTCATATTTCGTTCGAGGCATGTTTCCCATCAGGCAATGCTTCTTGTGAATAGCAAACTCAAATTTTGTGTGTATGTTTTATAGGGCAAGGCAGCTCTAACCAACATCTCCAATCCAGGTTAGCTGACTCCTGACTCCAATTAGCTTTTGGAGAAATCATTAGCCTAGGGGTTCACATACTTTTTCCAACATACACTGACTGTTTAAAATATGTGTTCAAAATAGACAAGAAAAATACAATAATTTGTGTGTTATTAGTTTAAGCACACTGGGATTGTGTCAGCGTCAGTGGTGTATAGGTGAGGACGGAGTCAAACGCAGGAAACAGAACTGAGTAAAAATAACGTACTTTACTCTGGGAAAATAAACAGTACAATAAATCCACGTAGGGATAGCAAACCCTAACACACAAGACTAACACATAACAGGAACAATCACGCACAACACATAATGGGAACCAGAGGGTTAAATAGGGAAATAATAATAACTTAATGGGATCCAGGTGGGTACAATCAAGACATAACAAATGGAAAACAGAAACATGGAACGGTGGCAGCTAGAAAGCCGGTGACGACGAGCACCGAACGCCGCCCAAACAAGGAGAGGCACCAACTTCGGCGGAAGTCGTGACAGTTTGTTTATTGTTGTGACTTAGATCAAGATCAGATCAAATTTAATGAAAAATTTATGCAGAAATCCAGGTAATTCCAAAGGGGTCACACACTTTTTCTTGCCACTGTATATGTTGAAGAGGATGGGGCTTAAGCTGCATCCCTGTCTCACCCCACGGCCCTCAATTGTAAGGGCATGGGAATTTATTGGGAATTTATTGCCAATGGAAACATATGTTTACATTGCTGAAGCAAATGGAATAGACAATAAACAAAAGGGAAATAAACAAGGAAAACCTTAGTAAACAAGTAGTTGAAGTATGAAAGGGAAAATAAATAAACAGATAAATATGGGTTGTATTAAAAATGTTGCATGTGCTCCACCAGTTGCCCTTTCCTCATGTCAACGGGCCACAAATATTGCTGCTGTGACTGCACACTGCGGTATTCCACATAACAGATTTGAGAGTTTATCAATGTTTGATTTGCTTTCAAATTCTTTGTGACTCTGTTTGATCTGTGGGAAAGATGTGTCTCTAATGTGGTCATACATTTGGCAGGAGGTTAGGAAGTGCAGCTCAGTTTCCACCTCATTTTGTGGGCAGTGGACACATAGCCTGTCTTCTCTTGAGAGCCATGTCTGCCTATGGCGGCCTCTCTCAACGGCAAGCCTATGCTCACTGAGTCTGTACACAGGAAAAGCTTTCCTTCATTTTGGGTCAAATAAAATAAAGTGTTATTGGTAACATACACATGGTTAGCAGATGTTATTAATGTGAGTGTAGCAAAATTATTGTGCTTCTAGTTCCGACCGTGCAGTAATATCTAACAAGTAATCTAACAATTTCACAACTATTAATCTTATATACACAAGTGTAAAGGGATGAATAAGAATATGTACATATAAATATATGGATGAGTGATGGCCATGCGGCATAAGCAAGATGCAGTAGATGGTATAGAGTACGAGATGAGTAAGGTAGGTTATGTAAACATGATATAAAATGACATTGTTTAAAGTGACTAGTGATAGATTTCTTACATCCAATTATTAATTATTAAAGTGGCTAGAGATTTGAGTCTGTATGTTGGCAGCAGCCACTCAATGTTAGTGATGGCTGTTTAACAGTCTGATGGCATTGAGATAGCTGTTTTTCAGTCTCTCAGTCCAGCTTTAATGCACCTGTACTGACCTCGCCTTCTGGATGATAGCGGGGTGAACAGGCAGTGGCTCGGGTGGTTGTTGTCCTTGATGATCTTTAAGGCCTCCCTGTGACATTGGGTGGTGTAGGTGTCCTGGAGGGCAGGTAGTTTGCCCCCGGTGATGCGTTGTGCAGACCTCACTACCCTCTGGAGAGTCTTACTGTTGTGGGTGGCACAGTTGCCGTCGCAGGCTGTGATACAGGATGCTCTCAATGGTGCATCTGTAAAGGTTTGTGAGTGTTTTCGGTAACAAACCACATTTCTTCAGCCTCCTGAGGTTGAAGAGGCGCTGTTGCGCCTTCTTCACCATGCTGTCTGTGTGGGTGGATTTCAGATTGTCCTTGATGTGTTAGCCGAGGAACTTAAAACTTCCCACCTCCGCCACTACTGTCCCGCGAATGTGGATAGGGGTCTGCTCCCTCTGCTGTTTCCTGAAGTCCATGATCATCTCCTTTGTTTTGTTAACGTTGAGTGTGAGGTTATTTTTAATTTTAAGACTAAGATGTCGCCGACAGAGATGGTCGCTTCGCGTTCTTAGGAAACTATGCAGTATTTAGTTTTTTAATGTATTATTTCTTACATTGTTACCCCAGGAAATATTAAGACTTATTACATGCAGACGGGAAGAACGACTGGATATAAGAGCAGTGTCAACTTACCAACATTACGACCAGGAATAGGACTTTCCCTAAGCGGATCCTCTGTTTGGACCACCACCCAGGACCATGGATTTAATCCCAGTATCCGATCCAAAACAAAACGATCCGCAGAAGGGGCAGACAGAGCGGCCTCCTGGTCAGGCTCCGTAGACGTGCACATCGCTCACCGTTCCCGCCAGACCGTTCCCGTCTCTTCACAACAAGGTAGACGAAATTCGAGCACGGGTTGCCTCCCAGAGAGACATCAGAGATTGTAGTATTCTCTGTTTCACGGAAACATGGCACACTCGGGATATGTTTTCAGAGTCGGTACAGCCACCCGGTTTCTTTATGCATCGCGCCGACAGAAACAAACATCTCTCTGGTAAGAAGAAGGGCGGGGTTGTATGCCTTATGATTAACAATTTGTTGTGTAATCATAACAACATACAGGAACTCAAGTCCTTTTATTTACCTGACCTAGAATTCCTTACAATCAAGTGCCAACCGCATTATCTACGAAGAGAATTATCTTTGATTATAATCACAGCTGTGTATATTGTGACGACCCTCCCACTCTGTCTGCCGTATTCTCTCTTTGTTCTTGTTTCCTTATTAGGATGCCAGTGGGCGGAGTTGGGAGGGTCGTCACCTACATGGGAAACACCTGGGCCCAGTGTTTCCCAGGATAAATACACCACTTCTCCATTTATGGAGGAGACTCTCTCCATGCAGACACCTTTATAGATTTTGTTGTGTATCTTGGTGGTTATGGTTGTTTGCTTTGGCACCATTCAACACCCTGCATTATCACATTCATGCATGCAAAACACTCACTCACACTACTGATTACACACACCATTGTATATTGTACTTAGTTAACTTTATTTAATAAAAAAAAATGTGTCACTCCTTATCTCCACGTTGTCTCCCTTTTGTTATGGTTCGTGACAATATCCCCCACAAGCCAACGCCTCGACGGCCCTGAAAGAACTTCACTGGACTCTATGTAAACTGGAAACCATATATCCTGAGGCTGCATTCAATGTAGCTGGGTATTTTAACAAGGCTAATCTGAAAACAAGGCTCCCTAAATTTGATCAGCATATGGAATGCGCGGCTCAAGCTGGTAGCATTCTGGATCATCGCTACTCTAACTCCCGCGACGCATACAAAGCCCGCCCCCTTCCAGCAGGACAATGACCATAAGCATGCTGCTGATGCAACACACGAGTGGTTTAAGGGGAAACATTTAAATGTCTTGGAATGGCCTAGTCAAAGCCCAGACCTCAATCCAAGTGAGACTTAAAGATTGCTGTGCAGCAGTGTAACCCATCCAACTTGAAGGAGCTGTAGCAGTTTTGCCTTGAAGAATGGGCAAAAATCCCAGGGGCTAAATGTGCCAAGTGGGGGGGGGACAGTTATGCACGCTCAAGATTTCTGTTTTTTTTGTCTTATATCTTGTTTGTTTGTGGTAGGCATGTTGTGTAAATCAAATTATACAAATCCCACAAAAATCTATTTTAATTCCAGGTTGTAAGGCAATAAAATAGGAAAAATGCCAAGGGGGTGAATACTTTCGCGAGCCACTGTATCTGTCTGTTCCTCTGTATCATCCCCTTGTCAGCATTGACATCGTTATTTTTCCCCTGTCCAGATGCTGTCCTTGTCTTGTTTCATGTCCGTTGTTCATTAAATGTGCAGTCCCGGTACTTGCTTCTCATCTCCCAGCGTCTCTCCCTCTCTCTGCATGGGAAACATATGTCTACATTGCCAAAGAACATGGAATAGACAATAAACAAAAGGGAAATAAACAAGGGATATACTAGTAAACATAACACTCACAAAAGTTTTAAAATAATATATATATAGACATTTCAAATGTTATATTATTGGCTATGGCGGCCTCTTAATAGTAAGGATATGCTCACTGAGTACATAGAAAAAGCTTTCCTTCATTTTAGGTCAGTCACGGTGGTCAGGTGTTCTGCCACTGTGTACTCTCTGTTTAGTGCCAGATAGCATTCCAGTTTGCACTGTTTTTTGGTTGATTCTTTCCACTCTCTCTCACTCTCTCTGTCTCTCTCTCTGTCTCTCTCTCTGTCTCTCTCTCTGTCTCTCTCTCTCTGTCTGTCTCTCTCTCTCTCTCTGTGTCTGTCTCTCTCTCCGTCTCTTTCTCTGTCTCTCTCTCGCTGTCTCTGTCTGTCTCTCTCTCTCTGTCTCTGTCTCTCTCTCTCTCTGTCTCTGTCTCTCTCTCTCTGTCTCTGTCTCTCTCTCTGTCTCTGTCTCTCTGTCTCTCTCTCTGTCTCTCTGTCTCTGTCTCTCTCTCTGTCTCTGTCTCTCTGTCTCTGTCTCTCTCTCTGTCTCTGTCTCTCTCTCTGTGTCTCTGTTTCTGTCTCTCTCTCTGTCTCTGTCTCTCTGTCTCTGTCTCTGTCTCTCTCTGTGTCTCTGTTTCTGTCTCTCTCTCTGTCTCTCTCTCTCTGTCTCTCTCTCTGTGTCTCTGTTTCTGTCTCTCTCTCTCTCTGTCTCTGTCTCTCTGTCTGTCTCTCTCTCTGTGTCTCTTTCCCTCTCTCAGCCTCTCTGTTTATTTGTCTCTCACTCTCCCTCCCTCCCCTAGAGATGTGTGGAGCTCTGGTAAGACCACCACTCTGGAGCTATACAGTCAGTCATCCAGGCTCCAGACCCTCTCAGAGCTCTCCCTCTACCCTGATTATAGTGACCAGATAGACATAGAAACCACTTGGAGATGTTCTGTCTGTCTCCAACAAGTCCATCCAACGATCCAGTCATAGCATAGCCTACACTTTTAAAGGAGCCAAGAAAAAGTGTAGTAGGTCTAACAAGGGGATGGAACTCACAAAGGCTTAGTCACCACAGTGCAAGGCAATCAAATATGAATTATATAGTCGCCATTGTGTGGGTTCTGTTGTTTGGCACTGCGGCTGCCCTCACTTTCACTCTCTCTCGTCTCTCACTCAATGGCTCTGTATGCCTTGGTGGAGGTGGTAGCAGTGGTAGTGTGGGCAGTGGGAGGCAGTGGATTCCTGGGCTAGGGGGAGGGGAGAGAGGGGGAGGAGGTGATGTGAGCCTGCCTGGGCAGACTGCTAGGAGCCGGACATGGAGCTCCGATTATAGTGGCAGGGGACCGCATACACACACGCACAGACGTTGCCAACCCAGCCTGCCCGTCAATCATATCGCAGGGCTCCTTGGTGGCGCCCTGCTCCTCTATTCCTCCATCCTCTTGTTCTTCTGTCCCCGGGGTCCCCTCCCTACGAGACAGCCATATTAGAGGTCTCCGACAAGTACAGCCAGACACAGCTGTAATTGAACTAGTAGATGCAGGCCTTTAACTGTATATTGCAGTTCTATTCGCATTGTGAATAGTGTTATTTCATGAACGGATCATCTACCTCTGGCTTCCCCCATTCAGAAGCCCCACTGTCCACCACACCCACATACCCCGGCATAGTAGCTAGTCATATATGTGCCCTTTCTCCACCCTGTGGTTTCTCTCCACTGCCCTGTGGTGTCTGCTATCCCTCCATCCATCCAACCCGCTAGCCCCCCAGCCACTCCGGCCTCTCTCTAGTTAGCATGCTGGCGGTCGCTCCCTCTCGCCGCCGTGGCACTGGCACACAAGGTCACAGGAGAGAGAAGGTCACAAAAGTGCACTGGGGTGAGACAGAGGGAGAGAGAGAGAAGGAGAGAGGAAGCAGAGAGAAAGAGGGAGAGAGATAAACAGAGTTATTGAGAGAGAGAGACAGAGTGAGAGCGAGAGAAAGAGGGATGGAGAGAGCGAGACAGAGAGGGAGAGAGGCTGTATTAGCATTCAGTGTTTCCTTCTCAGCGTCATCCGTAAATATTTCAGCTCCTCCAGCTGCTTGATGTTGGATCAAATCACCAGAGAGCTGAGCCCCCTCTCCCTCCTCCCGTCTCTCTCCCTCCTCCTCCGGTCTCTCTCCCTCCTCCCGCCTCTCTCCTGCCTCCCCCTCCTCCTACCGTCTCTCTCCTGCCTCCCGTCTTGCTCGTCCTCCCCTCCCCCCTATCCCCTCCCTTTGGGACGAAGCGTCTCATCCTTTCCTCCTCACTTATTCATGTGTTTATTTATTATTTCATCCCTTGCTCCGTCTGAAGCAATGAGGAGAGGAAAGGAGAGGGGAGAGGAGTTGCCTAGTTGTGAGAACAGTCATTAATTCACTAAAGCTCCCCTTGTTCTTCTCTCCACCCCTCTCCATCTCGGTCTTTCTTTTCCTCGCTCTCATTCACTCATTCCCTCATTGTCTCTGCCCCGCCTCTATCTCTCCTTCATCAATCTCAGTCTTTCTCCCCTCCATCTCCCCCTGCTCTCCCTCTCCCTCCACCTCCCCTGCCTGCCTGTTGGTGAGGGATAGATAGCTTGGCCATGTTCACAGTGTTCTGAAGGCTGGTATCTGGTTGGTCAAACTCCTCCTGGTTGGACTCCTGGTAGGCCCTGAAAACATCCATAAGAGATCAGGAACCCTGGAGAGCCTCTCTCTGAAGGGGGGAAATGTGCTCTCTATTTCTCTTTCCTTCTCTCTTATTTCCACCAGTCTCCTCCAACTTCTCTTTTTACCTCCAACTCTCTCTCTCTACTCCTCTCCAACGTCGCTCCTGCAGTCCTCTCCCCTGTTTCTCCCTGCCACATATTTTCAGAACTGAACTGAAACTGGTCCCAGAAGAATTCTTTTGGGGGGGAGTGGTGAGAGGACACAGAGTCCTGTTCACTGAGACTGACTGTTACAGTCTCTCTCGTGTGTGTGTGTGTCTGTCTGTGCGTGTGAGACGGTTACAACCGAGGTCATCCGAGTCCACAGAGTGCTGAATGGCGTTCGAAACATTCCAACGATAAAAGCAGATGCATCAAAGGACATCACTATCAGAGAGAGACTGAGGTTAATATCAATTTGCTGTCAGACGTTTATAACATGCAGCTTGATAAAGAAGTTATGCAGAGTACAGTAGTAAGGCACAGGAATGCTCATGGAAAAAGAGAAAATTCAACACATTGAGAAAGAGTGATAACTTTTTCCTCTCACACAGGATGGTTTCAGATTAGTCTAACCTGGTCACAGAGGAGGACAATCTTTCAATGTCTGGGAAGTGAAAGGGAGGACCTTCCTGTAAAACCCACTAAGGTTTTATTTGTAAGACATTCTGTTTGTGTCAAGGCTCAGGAGAAGACTCAGATGCGGACAGTATCGAAGTAACAAAAGTTTATTACAAAAACAGGGGGGCAGGCAGAGGTCAGTAGTCCAGAGCAGAGTCCGAAAGGTACAGAACGACAGGCAGGCTCAGGGTCAAGGCAGGCAGAGGTCAGTAATTCAGGGTGGTGTGACAAGGTACAGAACGACAGGTAGGCTCAGAGAAGGCAGAATGGTCAAAACCTAGCTAGAAAACAGGAACTAGAGACAGATAGGAGGAGGGGAAAAACCACTGGTAGGCTTGATGAAACAAAACGATCTGGCAACAGACAAACAGAGGACACAGGTATAAATACACTGGGGATAATGAGGAAGATAGGCGACACCTGGAGGGCGGGTGGAGACAAGCACAAAGACAGGTGAAACAGATCAGGGTGTGACAGTTTGATTCTTACAAATCAATCAAATGTTTCTGTCTTAATTCAATAGGTTCACTTTCCCTTTTTCAAAATGCTCAATGCCTATAAATAAAGGCTATGTCATGTTAAAATCCACCAGAGAACAATCGCTTGGATTATTGAAGCGTTTCACATTTTTTGTGCGATTTTCCCCTTTTCCTTATATTCCCTCAATGCATACTCCTCGCATCCCTCTCTCCTCCTTCTCTCTCCTCGTCTCCTTCACAAAACCAATTAGAGGGAGGGAACTCTGGCTTTCTCATCCAATGGGTTTTGAGAAGGATATGAGGAGAGACGAGAGAGGACATGAGGAGTATGTAATTAATAAAAATACGATTTTTTTTACCTCTCTTTAAGAACAAATTCCTCAATTAAGAACAAATTCTTATTTACAGCGATGGCTATTCAAGAGGCAAAAGGCCTGCGGGAATGGGGGCTGGAATAAAAACATATATAATGTAGGACAAAACACACATGACAAGACAACACAACATAAAGAGATACCTAAGATAACACAGCATGTCAACAACACATGATAACCCAGCATGGTAGCAGCACAACATGGTAGCATCACAAACATGGTACAAACAACAGCACAAAGAGCAAGAAAGGAGAGACAATAATACATCACACAAAGCAGCCACAACTGTCAGTAAGAGTGTACATGATTGAGTGTTTGAATGAAGAGATGGAGATAAAACTGTCCAGATTGAGTGTTTTTTGCAGCTCCTTCCAGACGCTAGCAGCAACCAACTGAAAAGAGGACCTTTAACAGAATGTGACTGGCAGAGCAGGTGTTTTATATGGAGGATGAGGGTTGCAGTAGGTATCTCAGATAGGGTCTGTTGAGGCCTAAGAGGGTTTTATATATAAGCATCAACCTGTGGGACTTGCGTCGGTTGTACAGAGATGGTCAGTTTAAGAGGAGTATTGAGTGTAGTGATGTGTATTATAAGGAGCGCTGATGGCCGAATTGTAAATAACATCTAGCTGCTCGAGAGCACCCTTACCTGCATATCTATAAATTACATCTCCATAATCTAGCATGGGTGGGAGGGCACTAAATCCGGGGGAAGGGCCAGCTGAGTATAAGGCTGTATCATCTGCATATAAATGGATGAGAGAGCTTCCTATTGCCTGAAATAATGTTAATATAAATTGAGAAGAGCGCAGGCCTAGGATCGAGCTTTGGGGTACTCCCTTGGTGACAGGCAGTGGCTGAGACAGCAGATGTTCTGCCTTTACACACTGCACTCTTTGACAGAGGTAGTTTGCAAACCAGACCAAAGACCTCTCAGAAACACCAACACTCCTTAGCTGACCCACAAGAATGAAATGGTCTACCATATCAAGATATTTGTCCAGGTCAATAAAATTGGCAGCACAACATTGCTTAGAATTAAGGGCAATGGTGACATCATTTAGGACCTTTAAGGTTGCAATGACACTTCCATAACCTGAGTGAAAACCAGATTGCACACCAGAGAGAATACAAAAGACATCAAGAAAGCCAGTCAGTTGATTATTGACACTTTTTTCCAACACTTTTGATAAACAGGGCAAGATAGACATTGCCCTGTAACAGTTAGGATCAGCATGATCTCCTTTTTCCCCAGATGTTTTTTGGGGTCAAGTTAGTTGTGAGGCAGAGAGTTTATTCTCCAGGTCTTTCACCGTTTTCCAGAACTTCTTGGGGCTAGACGCATAGAGAGAGAACTCCTAACTAACTTTGGCCTTCCAGATAGCCTGAGTGAACTTGTTTCTCATTTGCCTGAATGACAGCCAGTCAGCCTGAGTATTTGTGTGCCAAGCCTTTCGCCAAATGGTGTTCTTGAGGTGGAGTAACTCTGCCAGATCACAGTCGAACCAGGGGCTGAACCTGTTTTTAATTCTCATTTTCATTATGGGGCGTGCTTGTTAACAATGCCACTTTGAAAAGATTTTTTAAAAATAAGAAGGTTCAAGCATCTTTGACAGAGGGGATCAAGCTTATTCAATTCCATTTTACAGAGGCCAGGTCATGGGAATGCTTGCTCATTCAAGTTTTTCATCAAGCGTCTATGACAAATCAGGACAGGTTGTTTAAATGAGCAGCCATTACGGTGGGGGTTTAAACACGTCCCAGTTTAGGTCACGTACGTAGCAGGACAAATTCAAATTTAGTGTAAGATTCCAGGAAAGAGCTTAGAGCAGGTAGGGTACAGTCCAGTGCTGATGGTGGATGAATACACCCAGCAACAGTCAACAAATAGCTACGTGAAAGCTTAATATTTAAAACCAGCAAATTACACTTGGTGGAGACAACCAAGCTCTGAAGGTGTTCCTTGGTAAAGATTTCCACTCCACCACATTTTAAAGATTTGTCTTGCTGATAAAGTTAATAACCAGAAAGGTTAGCATCATTATTCAGAACACTCTTTCTTAACCATGTCTCAGTAATGACCAACACATCTTAATTGGATCTGTGAACTCACACTTTCAATTGATACATTTTAGGTAATAAGCTTTTAGTGCTAATGTGCAGAAAACCCAGACTTTTACGAGAGCAGAAATTAGTCAGAATTGGGGCTAACAACAGTACAACGGTTAGGGTGTAGATGCACATTTCCAGGTATAATCAGCAGTAATAGAATCAGGGCACGACAGAGGACAGGGAGACAATTTAATTTTTATGACAATTGAATGTGCGTCAGATGGCAACAAGATCATATTGTACAGCAATTTCATCAGGTAACATGAATGCAATTCGGCGAGAGGTGATTAGAATAGGATGGGAGGCCAAGAGTCTACGTAAATGAGTCGCAAAAGAGAGTGTGGGAATAAACATTGTCTGTCCCACGGTCGGTCGGGTAAACCAGCAAGTTCATAGTCAACAAAGGGTGCAGGAGTCATGGAGCAAGCAGCATAAAGTTCAAAGAGACAATCGCCCCAACAAAATAACGTGAGAGAGTAGCCCTCTATCAGTCCAGTCCAGAGAGAGTAGGAGATAAGATAACTAGCAGAGGCTTGCTGTTTATTTCATTAAAGCGTTTCTGAGTAAAGCTCACATAATAAGCTTCACAAGTTAATTAGCCTACATAAAATTCAGATCAGTCCAAAGTCTGCGGTGTGTGTGTGTGTGCTGAAGGTGAGTGAAATTTCGGGAGTGTGGGGGAGTGTGGCAGGGGTACCTGTACCAGACAGGGGGAGAGAGGCCAGGACAGACGGGGAGCAGATCACAAGGTGGGATCCAAGCAGCAGTGCAGCAGGTAATGGGAGTAGGTGTCACACCCGCTTGGGAGAATCTGAGTAGGAGACGAGGCGTTCAACCTCACCAGACAGGTGTGTGGTGGAGCAGATAAAAATGTCTGTCGGGAAAAGCTTAACAAAAAACGTTGGACGAAGACAAAACCAAGACTCCGGTAAAAATGTCCAAAGCCAGATGAAACGGCAATTGAAGTAAAGAGCAAAAAGGTCAACGGCAACGTATATTCCCTTCTTTCTGATATCATGAGTTAATTTGCAACTTGTGTGTGTAAGGTGCAGGGAACCTTAATATGGCCTCCGTTAATGTAGTCTCGTCTGGGGAAGTCCTGGCCCCTTGTCCCTAGTCTGGAGGTTATGTATGGGAGCGGAGATACTATGAGGTTGTGAATGGGTTGTGTGTGGATTATGTATTGGTTGTGTGTGTGAGATCAGGGTGTCTCTGGGCTCCCAGGTGCTAGCGGGGCCTGTCTAGGTTATTAATGACAGCGATAGACCGGACATCACACACTCCATCACCCTATACCTAACACACACACATAAACACACACATGCACAAACAACCACACATACACGCACACACACACAGTCCATTACCCTGTGCCTTGCACACCACCAGCTCATCTACCACCCTGACATCCCTTTACCACCACCTTGGGATTGGAGAGAGGTAGGGAGGTAGGGGGAAGAAGGAGGGAGGGAGGGTTAGGTGAGAGAGGAAGGGATGGGGGAGGAGCAGGAGAAGGTGTAGAGCAGTGGGAGAGAGGAGTGAACAGAGAGAGAGAAGGATGAGGGGAAAAGAGGAAGAGAGAGATGAATGAAGGAGAAAATGAAAAGAAAATGAAAGAGGTGTAGAGAAGAATGATCGTTTATCATCCTAGACTGTGGACTCACGATCACAAAATAATAACCCGACGGGTTGGGGAGGCTCAGTCAGCTTCTAGCCCAGAAAATTATAGGAGGATGATGTGGATAGCTAGAACAGCTGAGAGAAAGAAAGAAAGAGGGAAAGAGAGAGAGAGAGAGAGAAAGAAAGAGGGGTGGAGAAATGGAGAGTGGGAGACAAGGAGAGAGGGGGAAGATGAGAGAAAGAAAGAGAAGAGGAGAGAGAGAGAGAGAGAGAGAGAGAGAGAGAAAGAAAGAGGGGGTGGAGGGGTGGAGAAATGAAAGAAAGAGGGGGTGGAGAAATGGAGAGTGGGAGACAAGGAGAGAGGGGGAAGATGAGGAGAGAGAGAGAGAGAGAGAGAGAGAGAGAGAGAGAGAGAGAAAGAAAGAGGGGGTGGAGAAATGGAGAGTGGGAGACAAGGAGAGAGGGGGAAGATGAGAGAGAGAGAGAGAGAGAGAGAGAGAGAGAGAGAGAGAGAGAGAAACCGACAGCGGCTGAGCAGACCAACTTCAGTATAGCAACACAACAAAATCATTTAGGATGTAGAAACACTGAACCATAGTCGGAGAAAAACTCTTCTAATTCACAGAAAAAGGGAACAGTATGTGTTTCAGAGGGAGCCAATGACATTCCTCGTCTGGCTCTTAAGGCATTAGCAGTGGGACTTAGAGGTGAAGGACAGACGGACAGACGGCCAGATGGAAGGAGGGAAAGAAAGGAGGACAGAGTTTTCTTCCTGCTTTAAGAAGCCCACAGCTCTGGATGTGTGTCCTTCACTCATCTCCCACAGGACTATGATCACAACACCATCTCTCCTCCCTCTCTCCCTCCTCCACCCCCCCCCTCTCTCTCCACCCCCTCTCTCATTAAAACACTGTGCCTCAATTGCTAATTAAAGACCACTTGAAAGTCTTAAAAGTCAGACTCAGATTGATTCAATTTGCATTTTTGAACAGGGAACATTGCCTGAAAGGATTCATAAATGGGCTGAAACTGCCTCTTCCTGAAATGTTCTGTTTAGTTCTTGCCTGTTGTTAGATGAAGACAACACCCGTCCCATACTAAATCAGCCTCTTTCTCAATCTCTCTCGCTCTCTCTTTCTCTTTTGCTTACATGCACGTTCATGTATGCCCACATGCACGCACACACACTTATGTGTGCACACACATGTACGATGTGGCTCCTTCCTTCACTCATCAATGAAATTCAGCTTGTAAAAAAAAAAAAAAAGTCCCCTTAAATTTAAAACACACTCCTACTACACACATACAGTTACTGGCAGACAGCCACATTTCTGTGGAACATGACAGAGGTACAATAGAAAGGAGAGAACGAAAATATGAGAGAGCGAGATAATGAAAGAGAGAAATAATGAGAGAGAGAGATAATGAGAGAGAGACTGACATTGCCTTTCTTTAATGAAACATTCTCATTTCATTAAAACCTCACCACCACCCCTTAAAATAAAACACCAAAATATGTCCTGTACTGTATACATGTACCATACTCACCGTGCCCTCTGCCCCACGATAGAAAACAACAATAACCAAAACCTCACAACCGTATATCCAAAACATCTACCCCAGCTATACAGATAGCCCCCCCAACACACCATATCTCCTGAAACATCTCCACACTATCATTTTATGGAACTCGAATTACACTCTAAGCTGGGCAGAGACCATCCCATTAAATAATAGTAAAGGGTCTGTTATCCCCCCACCTTTGACACTGTTCCTCCTTGTTAGCCAAATAACCAACAGAAAATTCAACAAAACACATTTGGCCTTCTCCTTATTTGAATACCTGTACCCCATTATAAACATCCCAACAGTAAAAACCACCCCCAACCTCTCACACAGACAGTCCAACAGAGACATTAATGGTATTAACCTGGCGCACACAGAAAACACATGAAAAACACATCTTTCATAACACAGAAAGGACACCCCTGACTGAATCCTGGTTCAACCCATACCAACAAGCTGTTAGTGGCCAGGGCTCCATGTAGAACCCTCCACTGGAAGTCCCCTGACCTATTTGGTACTGGGGGTTTGTAGAGCACCCTCCATCTAAAACCCACCATACTCTCCGCCCCACATACCTGCCACGTCTCAAATAAAACTGTGAAGGACCTCGGCGTTACTCTGGACCCTGATCTCTCTTTTGAAGAACATATCAAGACCATTTCAAGGACAGCTTTTTTCCATCTACATAACATTGCAAAAATCAGAAACTTTCTGTCCAAAAATGATGCAGAAAAATGTATCCATGCTTTTGTCACTTCTAGGTTAGACTACTGCAATGCTCTACTTTCCGGCTACCCGGATAAAGCACTAAATAAACTTCAGTTGGTGCTAAATACGGCTGCTAGAATCCTGACTAGAAACAAAAAATTTGATCATATTACTCCAGTGCTAGCCTCTCTACACTGGCTTCCTGTCAAAGCAAGGGCTGATTTCAAGGTTTTACTGCTAACCTACAAAGCATTACATGGGCTTGCTCCTACCTATCTCTCTGATTTGGTCCTGCCGTACATACCTACACGTACGCTACGGTCACAAGACGCAGGCCTCCTAATTGTCCCTAGAATTTCTAAGCAAACAGCTGGAGGCAGGGCTTTCTCCTATAGAGCTCCATTTTTATGGAACGGTCTGCCTACCCATGTCAGAGACGCAAACTCGGTCTCAACCTTTAAGTCCTTACTGAAGACTTATCTCTTCAGTGGGTCATATGATTGAGTGTAGTCTGGCCCAGGAGTGGGAAGGTGAACGGAAAGGCTCTGGAGCAACGAACCGCCCTTGCTGTCTCTGTCTGGCCGGTTCCCCTCTTTCCACTGGGATTCTCTGCCTCTAACCCTATTACAGGGGCTGAGTCACTGGCTTACTGGTGCTCTTTCATGCCCCTAGGAGGGGTGCGTCACTTGAGTGGGTTGAGTCACTGATGTGATCTTCCTGTCTGGGTTGGCGCCCCCCCCTTGGGTTGTGCCGTGGCGGAGATCTTTGTGGGCTATACTCGGCCTTTTCTCAGGATGGTAAGTTGGTGGTTGAAGATATCCCTGTAGTGGTGTGGGAGCTGTGCTTTGGCAAAGTGGGTGGGGTTATATCCTTCTTGTTTGGCCCTGTCCGGGGGTATCATCGGATGGGGCCACAGTGTCTCCTGACCCCTGCTGTCTCAGCCTCCAGTATTTATGCTGCAGTAGTTCATGTGTCAGGGGGCTAGGATCAGTTTGTTATATCTGGAGTACTTCTCCTGCCTTATCTGGTGTCCTGTGTGAATTTAAGTATGCTCTCTCTAATCCTCTCTTTCTTTCTCTCTCTCAGAGGACCTGAGCCCTTGGACCATGCCTCAGGACTACCTGGCATGAAGCCTCCTTGCTGTCCCCAGTCCACCTGGCTGTGCTGCTGCTCCAGTTTCAACTGTTCTGCCTGCGGCTATGGAATCCTGACCTGTTCACTGGATGTGCTACCTGTCCCATATCTATTAGTTGACCATGCTGGTCATTTATGAACATTTGAACATCTTGGCCATGTTCTGTTATAATCTCCACCTGGCACAGCCAGAAGAGGACTGGCCAACCCTCATAGCCTGGTTCCTCTCTAGGTTTCTTCCTAGATTTTGGCCTTTCTAGGGAGGTTTTCCTAGCCAACGGGCTCCAACACCTGCATTGCTTGCTATTTGGGATTCTAGGCTGGGTTTCTGTACAGTACTTTGAGATATCAGCTGATGTACGAAGGGCTATATTTGATTTGATTTGACTAGGCCCAGCCTCATCTACACCACCATCCATAGCATTCCTAGGCCCAGCCTCATCTACACAAACCATCCATAACATGACTAGACCCAGCCTCATCTACAGTACCATCTATAGCCTGGCTAGGGCCAGCCTCAGCTACAGTACCATCTTTAGCCTGACTAGGGCCAGCCTCAGCTACAGTACCATCTTTAGCCTGACTAGGGCCAGCCTCAGCTACAGTACCATCTTTAGCCTGACTAGGGCCAGCCTCAGCTACAGTACCATCTTTAGCCTGACTAGGCCCAGCCTCAGCTACAGCGCCATCTTTAGCCTGACTAGGCCCAGCCTCAGCGCCATCTTTAGCCTGACTAGGCCCATCCTCATCTACAACACCATCCCTGGCATGACTAGGCCCAGCCTCATCTACAACCCCATCCCTGGCATGACTAGGCCCAGCCTCATCTACAACACCATCCCTGGCATGACTAGGCCCAGCCTCATCTACAACACCATCCCTGGCATGACTAGGCCCAGCCTCATCTACAACACCATCCCTGGCATGACTAAGCCCAGCCTCTGCTGCCAGAAACATGAACACTAGCCTCCTGAACGAAACAACATGCTTAACGGCATCTGCCTGAAAGCCTTCCAACAGTACAGGAAAACCGCTAGCAAACTTACCAAAATGACTCAGCTCTTTCCTGATTTGATCATCCGTAGTAAACGAAGGCAAATTTGCGACTACCACCCTGGTCGAAGGGGTAGAAAGAGGGGAGATTGACACCAACACACCCCTTACAAATATTCCACTAGCAATGAGCCTACCCTCCAAATGTGCTCTTTTCATGAACACAACCACAGCTTTGTTCATTCTGCAAGCAGAATGTATAAATTCAGCTCCTACCTGTTCACTGACCACGAGCAGAACCTCCCCCACCTTATCTCCATTCACCTGAATCCATGCTGTAACGACAGCGTCTCCTCCACTCTAGGCTAAGAAGCCATTGAGCACACCACACCTTCCAAACCCCAGGAAACTAAAACTCTGTCCTCTTCCACCTTAACTTTGAAAGAAACAGTGGATACGAGAGAAAGAGGGAGAGAGAAAGAGAGGGAAGAGAATGAGAGAGAGAAAGAGAGAAAGATTTTGGTGATTAAATGGGCAAAGAGAAGAGAAAATTGGCCTGATGACTCTCAGTGAAGTTGGCATGCTGTTGATGACTCACTTGGGTGATAGAATAAGGAAAATGAGGAAAGGAGAGGAGGAAAGGAGGACAGGAGGAGAGGAGAGAAGAGAAGAGGAGGAGAATAGGAGAGAAGAGGAGGAGAGGAAAAGGAGGAGAGGAGGAGAGGGTTGATAATATGTGAGGTGTAGAGCTGTCTGCTGTAGGAGAGATGAGCGGACATGGGTCAGCGCTTCCCTCTCTCTCTGGGGATGGGTGGCTGAGTAGAGTATCTGAGCTAACTCACAGGCCTGGATAGCCTGCAGGATTACAGACATAAAATTGGAGAACCAAATAATGTTGAATAAAAGACACAGCTCATGTAGTACAGTAGTATTCCAATGCTTTCCATGCCATTGATCAGTGCTGGGGGCATGTCCTTCAATATAAGAGGAACCATTATCACTATCTATTGTCTTCATACTATTCAGCGTCTCTATCACTGAAAAGTTGTACCATTGAGAGCATCTTGACTGGCTGCATCACTGCCTGATATGGACATAACACTGCCCTCGATCGCATGGTGCTACACAGGGTGGTGCGGACAGCCCAGTACATCACTGGGGCCGAGCTCCCTGCCATTCAAGACCTCTATGTCATGGAAGGAAGGCCTGGAAAATCATTAAAGACTCCAGCCACCCAAGCCATAGAATCTTCTCTCTGCATCCGTGGGGCAAGCGGTACCAGTGCATCAAATCTGACACCAACAAGCTCTTGAACAGCTTCTATCCCCAAGCAATAAGAGTAATGAATAGCTATCTGAGTAAACCTTGTATCTTTATTGACCTATTATTTTGATTTTTGCACTGTCTCTATGCACACTCACAGGGCCCTACACACTCACACTCACATCATCATCATCTGCTCACTCACACATAACACATAATATAACATATAACATAACACAACACATAATATAACAGATAACATAACACAACACATAATATAACACATAACATAACATAACACATAATATAACACATAACACATAATATAACACATAACACATAATATAACACACAACACATAATATAACACATAATATAACACATAACACATAATATAACACATAATATAACACATAACACATAATATAACACATAACACATAATATAACACATAACACATAATATAACACACAACACATAATATAACACATAATATAACACACAACACATAATATAACACATAATATAACACATAACACATAATATAACACATAACACAACACACAACACATAATATCACACATAATAACACATAATATAACACATAACACATAACATATAATATAACACATAACATAACACATAACACATAATATAACACATAACACAACACATATCACATATAACACATAACACATAATATAACACATAACATAACACATAATATAACATAACACAACACATAATACAGTGGGGCAAAAAAGTATTTAGTCAGCCACCAATTGTGCAAGTTCTCCCACTTAAAAAGATGAGGCCTGTAATTTTCATCATAGGTACACTTCAACTATGACAGACAAAATGAGAAAAAAAATCCAGAAAATCACATTGTAGGATTTTTTATGAATTTATTTGCAAATTATGGTGGTAAATAAGTATTTGGTCACCTACAAACAAGCAAGATTTCTGGCTCTCAAAGACCTGTAACTTCTTCTGTAAGAGGCTCCTCTGTCCTCCACTCGTTACCTGTATTAATGGCACCTGTTTGAACTTGTTATCAGTATAAAAGACACCTGTCCACAACCTCAAACAGTCACACTCCAAACTCCACTATGGCCAAGACCAAAGAGCTCTCAAAGGACACCAGAAACAAAATTGTAGACCTGCACCAGGCTGGGAAGACTGAATCTGCAATAGGTAAGCAGTTTGGTTTGAAGAAATCAACTGTGGGAGCAATTATTAGGAAATGGAAGACATACAAGACCACTGATAATCTCCCTCGATCTGGGGCTCCACGCAAGATCTCACCCTGTGGGGTCAAAATGATCACAAGAATGGTGAGCAAAAATCCCAGAACCTAGTGAATGACCTGCAGAGAGCTGGGACCAAAGTAACAAAGCCTACCATCAGTAACACACTACGCCGCCAGGGACTCAAATCCTGCAGTGCCAGACGTGCTTAAGCCAGTACATGTCCAGGCCCGTCTGAAGTTTGCTAGAGAGAATTTGGATGATCCAGAAGAAGATTGGGAGAATGTCATATGGTCAGATGAAACCAAAATAGAACTTTTTAGTAAAAACTCAACTCGTTGTGTTTGGAGGACAAAGAATGCTGAGTTGCATCCAAAGAACACCATACCTACTGTGATGCATGGGGGTGAAAACATCATGCTTTGGGGCTGTTTCTCTGCAAAGGGACCAGGACGACTGATCCGTGTAAAGGAAAGAATGAATGGGGCCATGTATCGTGAGATTTTGAGTGAAAACCTCCTTCCATCAGCAAGGGCATTGAAGATGAAACGTGGCTGGGTCTTTCAGCATGACATTGATCCCAAACACACCGCCCAGGCAACGAATGAGTGGCTTCGTAAGAAGCATTTCAAGGTCCTGGAGTGGCCTAGCCAGTCTCCAGATCTCAACCCCATAGAACATCTTTGGAGGGAGTTGAAAGTCCGTGTTGCCCAGCAACAGCCCCAAAACATCACTGCTCTAGAGGAGATCTGCATGGAGGAATGGGCCAAAATGCCAGCAACAGTGTGTGAAAACCTTGTGAAGACTTACAGAAACCTCTGTCATTGCCAAAAAAGGGTATATAACAAAGTATTGAGATAAACTTTTGTTATTGACCAAATAATTGTCCACCATAATTTGCAAATTAATTAATTAAAAATCCTACAATGTGATTTTCTGATTTTTTTTCTCATTTTGTCTGTCATAGTTGAAGTGTACCTATGATGAAAATTACAGGCCTCTCTCATCTTTTTAAGTGGGAGAACTTGCACAATTGGTGGCTGACTAAATACTTTTTTGCCCCACTCTATAACATATAACACATAACACATAATATAACACATAATATAACACATAAGATAACACAACACATAACACATGATATAACACATACCATAACAAATAATATAACACATAACATAACACATAACATAACACATAATATAACACATAACATAACACATAACACATAACATAACACATAATACAACACATAACATAACACATAACACATAACACATAACATAACACATAATATAACACATAACATAACACAACACATAATATAACACATAACACAACACATAACATAACACATAACATAATATAACACATAACATAACATACAGTGCATTCGGAAAGTATTCAGACCCCTTTACTTTTCCCACATTGTTACCCTACAGACTTATTCTAAAATGGATGAAATAAAACAATTCCTCATCAATCTACACACAATACCCCATAATGACAAAGCAAAAACAGGTTTAATTTTTTAGGGGCAAATGTATTAACAATAAATAACAGAAATACCTTATTTACATAAGTATTCAGACCCTTTGCTATGAGACTTTAAATTTAGCTCAGGTGCATCCTGTTTCCAATGACCATTCCATTGAGATGTTTCTACACCTTGATTGAAGGAGTCAACCTGTGGTAAATTCAATTGATTGGACATGATTTCTAAAGGAACACACCTGTCTATATAAGGTTCCACAATTAACAGTGCATGTCAGACAAAAACAAAGCCATGAGGTTGAAGGAATTATCCATAGGGTTCCGAGACAGGATAGTGTCGAGGTACAGATTGGGGAAGGGTACAAAAATATGTGGGCAGCATTGAAGGTCCCCAAGAACACAGTGGCCTCCATCATTCTTAAATGGAAGAAGTTTGGAACCACCAAAACTCTTCCTAGAGCTGGCCGCCCGGCCAAACTGAGCAATCGCTGGAGAAGGGCCTTGGTCAGGGAGGTGACCAAGAACCCGATGGTCACTCTGAAAGATCTCTAAAGTTCCTCTGTGGAGATGGGAGAACCTTCCAGAAGGACAACCACCTCTGCAGCACTCCACCAATCAGGCCTTTATGGTAGTGGCCAGACGGAAGCCACTCCTCAGTAAAAGGCACATGACAGCTTGCTTGGAGTTCGCCAAAAGAAACCTAAAGACTCTCAGACCATGAGAAACAAGATTCTCTTGACTGATGAAACCGAGATTGAACTCTTTGGCCTGAATGCCAAGCGTCACATCTGGAGGAAACCTGGCACCATCCCTACGGTGATGCATGGTGGTGGCAGCATCATACTGTAGGAATGTTTTTCAGCGGCAGGGACTGGGAGACTAGTCAGGATGGAGGGAAAGATAACGGAGCAAAGCTTGTAGCGTCATACCCAAGAAGACTCAAGGCTGTTATTGCTGCCAAAGGTGCTTCAACAAAGTACTGAGTAAAGGGTCGGAATACTTTTTAAAAAATACATTTGTTAAAAATTCTAAAAACCTGTTTTTGCTTTGTCATTATGGGATATTGTGTTTAGATCGATGAGGGGGTAAAAAATATTGAATCCATTTTAGTAAAAGGCTACAACATAACAAAATGTGGAAAAGGTCAAGGGGTCTGAATACTTTCCGAATGCACTGTACCTACCTCCATCACTCCAGTATCCCTGCACATTGTAAATATGGTATTGGAACTGACCCTGTATATTGTATGCTAACTTACTTCCTGATTGTGTTCTTCATATTTTTTCTTATTTCTCATGTGTTTTTTCTAGTGTTACATTGTTATTGATTATTGCATTTTTGCGTTTGCAAGAAAGTCATTTCGTTGTAATTGTGCATGTGACATTAAAAACTTGAAACTTGAAACTTGAGATGAAACTCCACCTCAGTAAGGTACATGTCTGAGGTCACTGGGCAGGCTGCTGTGAGTTGACCTCAGCCTCGGGACATGGATATGAGTCAGACAGAGTGAGACAGAGCACAACTCCAGACTGTCTGCTTAGAACAACACTAGCATCTAGTGGCTTGGTAATGTATTGAATATATTCAATGACATCCTTATAGATGGATTGAGCTGCTGTTTCTACATACATGAAGAGGGTTATGTGTACATACTATTATCATGACAGGTAATGGTGCTGTCAGGAGCCATGGACCTGCGATTAAAGAGATATTGCGGATTCTATTCTGGTTCCTTTGGAATGGAACGCGAAGGGTGTTACAGCCATAGAAATAGAATGAATAGAACAGCCGTCCCCATTCAAGTCAATGATGGCATAATGGGTGGACTGGCAACTATTGCGAAGTAAAAGCAATGTGTACCCATTAATATGCTGTGACATTACAAAAAATACATAATAATGCATGAGCCACATCAGTTAACATCATATGAAAGAACATTCTACATTACCATGGAAATGATTTAATCACAATACCAGGCATACATTGTGAGTGACCATAAGTTTACCAATCAAATTGCCAGGGTTAGAGGTTCCAAGCCCGTTCTGTTCATTCTATTTCTATGGTCACAGCACTACCCAAAATATAGAGTGATGATTAAATGCAATGAATTAAATGTTCCTGACTATCAAATGGAATGTTGAACAATAGGGCTTCCACTACTGCCAAACAACATCAGGAAAGGCAAAGTAGAAAGTCAAACTGGGCCAGAGAGGAATTGTTTCCTCTGGGTACAGATCTAGGGTCAGCTTCCCCTCCTCCAATCCTAACCTTAACCAGTAGTGTGGAAAATGCAAAGCTGACCCAAGATCCATGTCTAGGGACATCTCCAGCCACACCACAGTGAAACACATAGATCAGCTTTGTCATCATTAGTTCTGTGTCAGTGCTGCTCCCTGGCCACGGCTGATGGGTTTGATTGATTTCTATTTTGATCGTTTATGACTTGATTTATAGAGGACCCCCGTTCACTTATCCTTTACACACAATCTGGTTCTGACTTGTTATTCTGAGACTGGCTACACTGTCTATGACTTGGGTTGTGTCCAGAATGACGCCCTATATAAAGCACTTATTTTGGTTTGTAGAGCCTTATTTGCCCTTAGACATACGATAGCCAAACAGTTATACCCTGCCCTCCTCCTGCCCTTTTCTCCTCCCTCACTTCCAACGATGATGTTCAGTTGCCCCCAGAGTTCAAGAGGGAAGGACGTGGACTGTGATGAAATTTGGGGTTGAGTCAGCACTCCGGCGACGACCCTCTAAGCCCAGACCACTAGTCAGACCATCACCACTAGTCAGACCACTAGTCAGACCATCACCACTAGTCAGACCACCACCACTAGTCAGACCACCACCATTCAGACCATCACCATTCAGACCATCACCACTAGTCAGACCACCACCACCCAGACCACCACCACTAGCCAGACCACCACTATTAGTCAGACCACCACCATTCAGACCATCACCACCCAGACCACCACCACTAGCCAGACCACCACCACCACCCAGACCATCACTAGTCAGACCACCACCAGTCAGCCCACCACCAGTCAGCCCACCACCAGTCAGACCACCACCAGTCAGCCCACCACCAGTCAGACCCTCACTAGTCAGACCACCACCAGTCAGACCACCACTAGTCAGACCACCACCAGTCAGACCGTCACTAGTCAGACCACCACCAGTCAGACCACCACCTACAGTCAGACCACCTCCAGTCAGACCACCACCACCCAGACCACCACCAGTCAGACCACCAGCACCCAGACCACCACCAGTTATACCACCACCAGTCAGACCACCTCCAGTCAGACCACCACCACCAGTGTCTCCAGCAGCTCAGACCAATTCAGACAATTGAGACATGGATTGCGTATGTGTGCCATTCAGAGGGTGAATGGGCAAGAAAAAATATTTAAGTGCCTTTGAACAGGGTTTGTGTCAAAAACTGCAACGATGCAGGGTTTTACACACTTAACAGTTTCCCGTGTGTATCAAGAACAGTCCACCACCCAAAGGACATTCAGCCAATTTGACACACCTGTGAGAAGCATTGAAGTCAACATGAGCCAGCATCCCTGTGGAACACTTTTGACACCTTGTAGAATTGAGGCTATTCTGAGGGCAAAAGGGAAGGTGTACATTATTAGGAAAGTGTACATTTGATATTTTCCTCTCCCACCTACAGATATATGACCCCTGTGTAACCCCACTGGACGTAAACCCTCTGGGCCTGTCAGGTACGCAGTCCAAGAGTGCCATCAACGGTCACGAGATCACCAATGAGGAGAGGCTCTTCTACAGGGCTCACGTGGGCAGCGAGTCATGCAACGTAGAGTTCACGAGAGGAGGTCAGGGTCATAGGTCATAGGATATACAGTCAGGTCCAACATTATTGGCACCATTGATAAAGATAAACAACAAATGCTGAGCTATATTGTATGCTACAAAAACTTGGGAAATTATATTATTTTATACTAATACAATTGCTCACTGAAAGAGATTTTTGTTAAACAAGTAATTTGCAAAAAGAAAGATGTCAAAATGATTGGTACCCATTTTCAATACTCCGCCATCGTCCCTTTGCGAGTATAATGGCACTTGAGTCTTTTTCTAAAACGTTTTACCATGATTGGACAACCCATTGGGAGGGATCTTAGACCCTTCCTTCACACATAATCTTTCCAGATCCTTGATATCCATCATCTGCGCTTATAGACTGCCATCTTCAATTCAAACCACAGGTGGCTATCCCGGAGACTGATATAGCCATTGCAAAATGTTGATTTTGTGGTAAATTATAGATGTCGGATCTTAACTTGATCACTTTTTTGTCTCTGAGAATTTGTCTGCTGCATCAGGAAATTCAAATGAACCTTGTGAGTCCCTTAAAAAGAGCAGTTCCCGTTCTCTCCATGTGGGGACAGTCAAGTCATTGGGATCAGGGCTTGCTATCCAAATAATTGTATCTCTCGCTTGCTCAAACGCCAGGCCTAGGTCCTTTAGGTATTGCTATCTGGGTTCCTTGGGACATCCCTACCCAAAACCCTAACCTTAACCTTAAGACCTACCCTTACCCTAACCTAACCCTAACCTTAACCCTGACCGTAACCATTTCAACTTCACTGGGGTAGGGAAGTCCCAAGTTCCCAGATAGCACGGACCTATGTCATATTACCAAAATGTATCTGAAATGCAGCCATACACATCAACAACCGTTGTTTTATGTAGCTTAGTAACGATATAGATATTGGTCTCAACAAGGCTATGACATTTAAGTGTATGGTAAGGTCAAAATTAAGTTAAATTGTGACCTGGGGAGGTCTAGTGGTTGGGGCCACTGCCTTCAGCATGACCTCACACATATAGGCCTACAGTGTCGCCACAGTTTCTATTCCGGCCCACGCCCTTCTGGCACAAATAACTCAATCCTCCAGATTGACTTGATATATTCACAGGAATATTTTAGTCCAGGAATATTTTAATATTGATAAATGACCAGCCAGACAGTTTTGGATAACACAGGAAACAAATAAAATAATAACAATAATCTACACCAACTTTAGTTTCCACTCATACAAAGTGTCAGGTAAATTGCCACAGTAGATTTGTCATGGTAAACGATGAAATACTTCATTTCTATTGTACGGAATGCTTGTCAAATTTCATGTTCATTAAATTTTTCATACGTACAAAAAGCTTATTTCTCAAAAATGTTGTGCACAAATTTGTTTGCATCCCTGTTAATGAGCATTTCTCCTTTGCCAAGATAATCTATCCACCTGACAGGTGTGGCATATCAAGAAGCTGATTAAACTGAATGATCATTACACAGGTGCACCTTGTGCTGGGGACAATAAAAGGCCACTAAAATGTGCAATTTTGTCACACAACGCAATGCAACAGTTGTCTTAAGTTTTCACGAAGCGTGCAATTGGCATGCTGACTTAAGGAATGTCCACCAGAGCTGTTGCCAGAGAATTTAATGTTAATTCCTCTACCATAAGCTGCCTCCAACGTCATTTTAGAGAATTTGGCAGTAAGTCCAACCAGCCCTACAACCGCAGACCACGTGTAACCACGCCAGCCCAGGACCTCCACATCTGGCTTCTTCATCTGTGGGATGGTCTGAGACGAGCCACCCTGACTGCAGGTGAAACTGTGGATTTGCACAACCAAACTATTTCTGCACAAACTGTCAGAAACTGGCTCAGGGAAGCTCAGCTGCGTGCTCGTCATCCTCACCAGGGTCTTGACCTGACTGCAGTTTGGAGTCGTAACCGACTTTAGTGGGTACGGTGACAAGCTCCTGAGGCTCATTGTCATGCCATTCATCCGCCATCATCACCTCGTGTTTCAGCATGAGAATGCACAGCCCCATGAAACAAGGATCTGTACATTGTTCCTGAAGCTGAAAATGTCCCAGTTCTTCCATGGCCTGCATACTCACCAGAAATGTTGCCCATTGTGCATGTTTGGGATGCTCTGGATCAACATGTACGACAGTGTGTTCAAGATCCCGTCAATATCCAGTAACTTCGCACAGCCATTAAAGAGGAGTGGGACAACATTCCACAGGCCACAATCAACAGCCTGATCAACTCTATGTGATGGAGCTGTGTCCCACTGCATGAGGCAAATGGTGATCACACCAGATACTGACTGTTTTTTTTATCCACACCCCTACCTTTTTTAAAGGTATCTGTGACCAACAGATGCATATCTGTATTCCCAGTCATGTGTAATCCATAGATTAGAGCCTCATGAATTTGTTTCAATTGACTGATTTCCTTGTATGAACTGTAACTCAATAAAATCTTAGAAATTGTTGCATGATACGTTTATATTTTTGTTCAGTATAGATAAATCCCCATTAGTCTCTTGAAGCAGGACTAAGGTAACACCTGACATTTTCTTTTAGGGTGCTTTAATGAGGTGACCAATAATGGTGGCAATTGGGATCAGCTGTGCGGGTGAATTTAGTGTGTATTGATGGTTTAAAGAGACATCAACAAGCAATAATCTAGTGCCATCGATGGTTGCAATAGGCCCCTTGTTATTTGATTAAATTCCAATAGGCTACATTCTGTAGGCTACCCGTTAGCCCATCCATTGTCACATAATGAAAGGTGTGAAAAACGATACTAGGTCACGGTGTTTCCCTGGTTGAGTTGATGAGCTGATTTGGGCCCTCAATTGATTGACAGATATAGGCCTACTGCAGAACAATAAACTTTCCTCCAGTGTGGATGCTCATCCACGTTGTATAGTTAGGCTATGTATAAACATCTTGGCCATGTTCTGTTATAATCTCCACCCGGCACAGCCAGAAGAGGACTGGCCACCCCTCAGTGCCTGGTTCCTCTCTAGGTTTCTTCCTAGGTTTTGGCCTTTATAGGGTGTTTTTCCTAGCCAACGTGCTTCAACACCTGCATTGCTTGCTGTTTGGGGTTTTAGGCAGGGTTTCTGTACAGCACTTTGAGATATCAGCTGATGTACGAAGGGCTATATAAATAAATTTGATTTGATTTGAACCTGGTTTTTGGCTAAAATGACCTGGTACTTGGTTAAATTCATTATACCTTTGACCTTGAGAAGGCGAAAGCCCCAGGACCAGTAGAAGCAAAATAGCCCAATAACATCAAAGATCCACCAAAATATTTTACAATAGGTATGAGGTTATTTTCTGCATACCCATCCTTTCGAAGCCAAACCTACCACTGGTGTGCGTGGCCAAAGAACTCTATTTTCATGTAATCTGATCATAGCACCGGTTCCAATCCAAGTGCCAATGCTGTTGAGCAAACTTCAGACTACATTTTTCCGGCAACCCTTCCAAATAGCCTTTGGACATGGAGGTGGCGTCAAATTGTAGATTTGCGCAGCACATGTGGTGGAATAGATCAGAATGTCATCGTTGTAAACCACCACACCCTGTCCGTGCAGGTCCCTGAGAATCTTGTCTACAAAGGATTGGAAAACAGCTGGAGCATTTTTCAACCCATACGGCATGACGAGGTACTCATAATGGCCAGATGTGGTACTAAAAGCGGTCTTCCACTCATCTCCCTCCCGGATTCGCACCAAGTTATACGCCTCCTGAGATCAAGCTTTGTGAAGTAGAGTTCTCCGTGAAATGACTCCACCGCTGTGGCGATGAGAGGTAGCGGTTAACTGAACCTCACTGTGATGGAATGTAGACCTCTATAGTCAATGCACGGACGCAGACCTCCCTCTTTCTTCTTCACAAAAAAGAAACTCGAGGAGGCGGGTGACGTGGAGGGCCGAATGTACCCCTGTCCCAGAGATTCGGTGACATATGTCTCCATCGCCACCTCCTGTGACAGGGGATACACGTGACTCCTGGGAAGTGCGGCGTTCACCTGGAGGTTTATCGCACAATCCCCTCGTCGATGAGGTGGTAATTGGGTTGCCCTCCTTTCACAGAAAGCGATAACCAAATCGGCATATTCGGGGGAAATGCGCACGGTGGAGACTTGGTCCGGACTCTCCACCATCCTCGCACCGATGGAAACTCCCACACACCTACCTGAGCACTCCTCTGACCATCCCTTAAGAGCCCCCTGTTTCCACGAAATGTTGGGATTGTGATAAGCCAACCAGGGAATCCCCAGCACCACTGGAAACGCAGGAGAATCAATGAGGAAGAGACTAATCCTCTCCTCATGACACCCCTGTGTCACCATGTCCAGCAGAATTGTGGCCACCCTTACCAGCCCTGACCCTAATGGTCGACTATCTAGGGCGTGCACAGGGAAGGGTTGGTCCATCTGAACCAAGGGAATCCCTAACTTAAGCGTGAACCCGCAGTCCATAAAACTCCCCGCTGCGCCTGAATCTACTAGTGCCTTATGCTGGAAATTAGGGGAAAACTCAGGAAAGGAAATCAACACATACTTATAACCAACAGGGAGCTCTGGGTGAGCCTGGTGCTGACTCACCTGAGGTGTCTGAGCAGTGCCTGCCCTCTCGACTCCCAGACGAGCTCCTCCAGCACCGGTCAGCAGTGTGCCCTCTCCGACCACAACTGGTGCAGGTGGAGGCTCCTCCTCCGGTCGCCCTAGCTGCAGCACCCCCTAACTCCATGGGTGTCGGAGCGGGAGTGCTGGGAGGTGGAACGAACAGAACCCGATCTGGACGCCTGCGAGCAGCCAGCAAGTTGTCCAGCCTGATGGACATGTCGATCAGTTGATCCAGAGTGAGGGTGGTGTCTCGACAAGCTAGCTCCCTGCGGATGTCCTCTCGCAGGCTACACCTATAGTGGTCCATCAGGGCCCTGTCATTCCACCCCGCGCCGGCGGCCAGGGTTTGGAACTCCAGCACAAAATCCTGTGCGCTCCTCGTCTCCTGCCTCAGATGAAACAGCCGTAATGGTAATGGTAATGGTAATGGTCCCTCGCTGAGTCTGGACCCTCCCAGACCGCGTTGGCCCACTCCAGGGCTTTGCCCGAAAGGCAGGAGACGACGACGTTGACACTCTCCTCTCCCGAGGGAGTCGGGTGAACGGTCGCCAGGTAAAGCTCCAGCTGGAGCAGGAACCCCTTGCACACGGCAGCCGTCCCATCGTAGCGGGAGCCGAATCCTGCTGGGGCCGGACGCCGCCGGAGAAGGTGGTGGTGCAGGCTGGAGAGTGGCTGAAGACCGGGTAGGGAGGCCGCTCCTCTCCCATCTCTCCATTCTCTCCATCACTAGATCCATGTCCGTCCCCAGACGGTGTAGCACGGCTGTATGCTGGAGGGCACGTTCCTCCATGGATGGAAAGGGCGCATCCACTCCTGCTGACTCCATGATTGCGGTGCGGGATTCTGTCAGGTTCTCCCCAGGAGAGGTGGGTGTGGAGTCAGGTGCAGGAGAGAGCGAATTGCAAGAAGGGTGTTTATTTACAAGTCCATCAAGAACAGGCACAGGACCACAACAGTAGCCACTAAACAACAGGAATGCAGTCCAGAAAAAACACCTGTTCAACTGAACGAACCAAATGCAACCCAAAGAAATGACAGCTACACAAACAATCCCACACAAAACCTGGAGGGTAGGGCAATATTAAATACCCCACCAATTAACCTAAACTAGACACAGGTGGAGAACAAGACAGACAAAACCAAACGAAAAAGAAAGGGGATCGGTGGCAGCTAGTAGACCGGCGACGATGACCGCCAAGTGCCGCCCGAACATGGAGAGGAGCCACCATCGGTGGAAGTCGTGACACTGAATTCTGAAAGTCAACAACCATTTCTCTCTTTTCCATTCTGAGACCTTTTCCCATGCTGATGGATGACAAAGGGATTTGACATGCGTGCTTTAAAATTTCTAGGGCAGGTGTTCCGCTAGCGGAACCCCTCGACAACATTCCGCTGAAAAGGCAGGGCGCGAAAATTCAAAAATATTTTTTAGAAATATGTAACTTTCACACATTAACAAGTCCAATACAGAAAATGAAAGATAAACTTCTTGTTAATCTACCCATCGTGTCCAATTTCAAAAATGCTTTACAGCGAAAGCACAACATATGATTATGTTAGGTCACCGCCAAGTCAAAAAAACACACAGCCATTTTTCCAGCCAAAGATAGGAGTCACAAAAAGCAGAAATATAGATCAAATGAATCACTGACCTTTGATGACACTCATAGGACAACATGTTACACAATACATGTATGTTTTGTTCGATAATGTGCATATATATATCCAAAATTCTCAGTTTACATTGGCGCGTTACGTGCAGTAATGTTTGGATTCCAAAGCATCCTGTGATTTTGCAGAAATAATCATAACAAACATTGATAAAAGATACAAGTGTTATTCACAGAATTAAAGATAGACTTCTCCTTAATGCAACCGCTGTGTCAGATTTTTTAAAAAAATTACGGAAAAATCCTAATCTGAGAACGGCGCTCAGAGCCCAATCCAGCCAAAGAAATATTCGCCATGTTGGAGTCAAAAGAAGTTAGAAATAACACTATAAATATTCACTTACCTTTGATGATCTTCATCAGAAGGCACTCCCATGGATCCCAGTTCGACAATAAATTACTGATTTGTTCCATCATTTATGTCGAAATAGCCACTTGTTGTTAGCGTGTTCAGCCCAGTAATCCATCTTCATGAGGCGCGAGTACTTCGTCCAGACAAAAACTTGAAAAGTTCCGTTACAGGTCGTAGAAACAAGTCAAACGATGTACGGAATCAATCTTTCGGATGTTTTTAACATAAATCATCATTAAGGTTCCAACCGGAGAACTCCTATGTCTGAAGAAAAGCACTGGAACGAGAGCTAACTCTCTCGTGAACACGCATCATGAGACCAAGGCACTCTGCCAGACCAATGACTCAAACAGGTCTCATGAGCCCCTCCTTTATAGTAGAATCCTCAAACAAGTTTCTAAAGATGGTTGACATCTAGTGGAAGCCATAGGAAGTGCAATTTGACTCCATAGACACTGTGCATTCGGTAGGCCGATCTTTGAAAAACTACAAACCTCAGATTTCCCACTTCCGGGTTGGATTTTTCTCAGGTTTTCGCCTGCATATGAGTTCTGTTATACTCACAGAAATCATTCAAACAGTTTTAGAAACTTCAGAGTGTTTTCTATCCAATACTAATATTAATATGCATATATTAGCATCTGGGACAGAGTAGGAGGCAGTTCACTCTGGGCACGCTATTCATCCAAAAAGTGAAAATGCTGCCCCCTATCCCAAAAACGTTTTAAGATGAGATGTACTGAAAAAAGAAGAATGTTAATGCAGATTACATTTTCTTTGTTTTTATTTATAATCTTTGTTTTTATTTAGAATCTTTAAGGGTGCCAATAATTGTGACATCTATCTTTTTGTGAAACAGTCTCTGAGCAGTTGTATTCGTATAAAACAATATAGCTCAGTATTTGTATTATTTATTTTATATAATCTACTTTGCTTATCTTTATCAAGGGTGCAATAATTTTAGACATGACTGAATATACCATCAATGTTCCACGACACACTAAATGGAAACAGTACATTAGCAGTAGAGAATAGCTTCATCCTCCAGGAGAGTACCTGTGCTCGTCCTTCCGAGCCCACCTGCGGCGCTACACCTGTGCCTTCCTGAACAGCGGAGAGGGCAGCCTGCTGGTGGGGGTGGACGATGACGGGGTGGTGAGTAAGATACTAATTAATACATGAAAGCATGTCACTGAATATAATAGATTGATAAACAAACAAAAACCGTTCAGAATGTAATAAAACTGTATAGATCTGATTAAATACATATCCATCAGATGGATAACTTCCATCCGTCCTAGGTGAGGACCAGAGACGGTTGCTGGTGGACTCCATCCTGAGGGGCTTCCTGCGCCATCCAGGAGTGGGCCAGGCAGGTAGGAATATATTAACACCCATTAAATAGTTCCTTTATGACTGGGCCTTTTTGTGGATGCATATTAGGTATACAGGAGATTAGGAAACTTCTATCATATTACTTACAGGAGTGTGACAAGTAGTCTTAGCTTAGCTTAGTACTGGATCAAGTTATCTTAGCTTAGTTTAGCTATAAATTAGTCCAGCTAGTCAAGCAACACGTAGCTAGCATGTGACCGCCTGTCTCTGTTTCTCTGTCTCCCCCTAGTGTAGGAGTTGGGAGGTGAGTCATCTGTAGCACTTTGTGGAGGTTCTGCTGTCTGAGCAGAGACTGCTGCTGCAGAAGAAACACCAACAGAGCCTGGCCAACGCTACCCTGCAGAGTGCACAGACTCAGGCTCTGTCATAGGCACAGGGATATACACAGGCTTCAACACAGGCTCCAACACAGGCACACATAAATGTACACACACACACCCAGGCACAGGCACATGTGAAGACACCTGCAACTCAGCCTTGGGGACTAGCTGATGCAACCACCCAGCTCAGCTCTGCCACTGGTACCTTTCATGGCTCCTGATCTGGACATGTGCCGGGGAACTCCAGGCAGGATCCATCTCTGCCCATCTCTGTCCCCAAGGCACAATCAAGACCCTGAATCCCCACGCTGCCCTCAGTGCCAATGTACAGAGTGCAGATCAAACATCAGCAGACTGATGTGAATGAATGGCCAGGTTCAACCTCCAACCTTCTGAATGTCGATAGACGTAATCCACCCTTCCACTGAAATAGAACCCATCTCCCTCAGTCACTGACTAATGTGTTGAGTTTTCTCTCTAGAAGCTCAAACATATTTCTAGTTCCTCAAATACACTAATGAGATGAACAGTAGGGATTACAGTTCTGCCTTGTCTGCATTATACTGCAGGAGCCACAACACATACACCAGGTGGCAGCAGAGATCCATCCATCACTAATTACCGAAGCTACAAAGTCATAAACCCAGCCTATTTCTACCATTTCTCTTCTTACCATTTTAAACCTAACCCTAACCTTAACCTTATTATGCCTAATCCTAACATAAAATTAAGACCAAAAAAGTTTCCATGAGTTTTTACGATACAGCCAATTTTGACTTTGTGGCTGAGCTATCTAGTTTAAACCCTCACTCCTTCCTCTCTGTTGTCATTTAGAGGTAATGTCCACTCATTCATGTGATAAAGGGTCTGAGGATTAGTCATGAAGGGGGGGTGAAACAGAGGAAAGATGAGGAGAAGGAGATGGGCGTGGAGGCTGCTTATATTACATGTTGCTAGGAGTCTGTCTGTCTGTCTGTCTGTCTGTAGCTGCCTTATATTCCAACTGCTGCTATAGCCTGCCTGTTTGTCTCCCTATGTGAGAATGCTGTTAATTGACTACAGCTCAGCGTTCAACATCATAGTGCCCACAAAGCTCATCACTAAGCTAAGGACTCTGAGACTAAACACCTCCCTCTGCAACTGGATCCTGGACTTCCTGACGGGCCGCCCCCAGGTGGTAAGAGTAGGCAACAACACGTCTGCCACTATGATCCTTAACACTGGGGCCCCACAGGGGTGTGTACTTAGGCCCCTCCTGTATTCCCTGTTCACCTACGAATGCGTGGCCAAACATGATTCCAACACCTTCAT
>NC_056441.1:26264217-26314217 GCF_018296145.1 Oncorhynchus tshawytscha
ACTCATGTCCTAAAATATATATTTTTGTCTTATTTACATCAGTGCTGTTGGCTGATGAGCAATGAAAAAAGGTCAAACAATAATATATACAGGATAAAACAAGATATACAAAAAGGAATTATTCGTCTTATTTAGGTAAGCTATTGGCCAATACATCACTAATGTCTGGTGACCACACCTATCATGTCTGGAGACCCCGCCTATCAGCATATCACTAATCAGACAGAGGCTAGTGTCACACAGTCAGCATGGCTGCCTAAACCCTGGAAAACACTGACTCAACAGTGAGTCAGTTACATATGTCTAATGAGTTATGTCAACCTGGAAGCTGTTTCATTTGGTATGGTTGAGTGGTGGGAAGGTGGTAGAATGAAAATGAAAGCGATAGTCAGCCACACGAAGTAGATCATTGTAGCGTTTGTATCAACTTCGTTCAATTCAGTAAGTGAACTGAATTTCCAATTCCATATGTCCTCATTGAAAAGCAAACAAGGGTAGAAAGACAGATGAACAGGGACAGACAGACAGACAGACAGACAGACAGACAGACAGACAGACAGACAGACAGACAGACAGACAGACAGACAGACAGACAGACAGACAGACAGACAGACAGACAGACAGACAGACAGACAGACAGACAGACAGGCAGACAGACAGACAGACAGACAGGCAGACAGACACAGACAGGCAGGCAGGCAGTCGGACAGACACAAACAGACAGACAAGCAGGGAGGCAGGCAGGCAGACAGACACTGATACAAAAAGAAAGAGTCAGACAGAAAGAAAAGAGAATATAGGAAGGGGTGGCCTTTGTCAGAGAGAGAGAGTCCTCAAGGACACAGTATGCCGTCCATGGGAGTCAGGCTAAGGTACTGGAGGGGAGAAACAGGGTGAGGGGGTGAGAAGAGGGGGGGTCTGACGCATTTAAGAGCCGTTGCAGGGTACTGGTGACGTCCAGACAGCCATACAGAAATCACAGAGACTGGAGAGATGGCTTCGGTCCAAATACTGGTGGTGTTTGGTGAACCGTGGTGATTCCTGGCTGAAGAAGAAAAGAGGGAGAGAGAGGGGGAGGGGTTAGAGGATAGAGTAGGAGAGAGAAAATAGGAGAGATAGAGAGAGAGAGCGAGAGTGAAAAAGCAAGAGTGATAGGCGAGGACTAACATTGGACTTCTCTCAGTTTGGTAATACTTCAATGCTTCACAAGGAGTAGAGCGGGTAACGGCGTTTCAGATGCACTAGCCATATTATGGGGAAGGTTGTGTGGCTTCAAGCTATTCAGAAGACAATCATTAGAGTCGACACATGGGTGACAGAAGCACCAACACGTTGCTGTACTAATAGTTACGTTTCCCTGATAAAAAGCCATTGTGAATTTAAAGGCCCTGGCTGTATATCCACGTTGACCTGAAGCCTCATTCTGAATGAGAGAACATCTAGGTTGACCTAGAAAGAAACGTATGAGTAAACTATGTATGAGAATGAGCCTGTTATCAGTGCAACCTGTCTGTGAGATCACCCCAGCCAACCAGCCAGTCTGCCAGCCAGTCACCTTTAGCAGGGCCTTATCTAATCAGTGAGCCAAATACAGAAGTGTGTGTGGTGACTCATCATGAGGAGAGAGCGACAGGGAGCGTCAACAGTCAACAGCTAGCAGCGTAGTTCACTTCACAGGAGAAACAAACATGGGAGGGAGGTGAGACAGGGGGGAGAGTCAATAACCAATAGTGTTGTTTGTTACAGAGGGAGAAACAGACAGACAGACGTGAGCGAAAGGAGGGAGTGTCATTTCTGAGACAGGGAGTGTCAAACAGCCAACAAGGTAATTTCAGAGAAAAGCCAAACATGAGCACATACAGATATCATCGCTGCAGCGAGTCCTCCTTCCTAGAATGACTACACTAGCCTGAGGGTAGTTTAAAGAGAGTTAGACTGTGGTGTATTACAGTAAAACTGTCAACATCTGTTCTAGTGACAATAGGAATGGTTACTCAGGAGGAGCTTATGAGGGGTGTGTTGGACAGACAGACAGACACAGACAGACAGACAGACAGACAGACAGACAGACAGACAGACAGACAGACAGACAGACAGACAGACAGACAGACAGACAGACAGACAGACAGACAGACAGACAGACAGACAGACAGACAGACAGACAGACAGACAGGTATTCAACACCTGACTTGAGTTACTGATATAAGGGCTTTCAAACTAGTTAAATCAAGGCATTGTACATTTGAAACATTAAAACATAATAAATGAAGATCAGGGACAGAGAACAAGTAAAGAGACTCTGATTTCAACCCAGTCCTTAGTACAGCTACAGTACGACAGCTCACGGTTTGGAATAGCCTTCACTAGGAGTGGACTAGGCCCCCAGAGAGGATATGATTATAGGTCAAGGTGAACCTCAGTTATGACCAGATTAGCATATCGTCTGCCCCTGTCCTGCCTGTGGATTATCACCTTGGCTAGTCCTGTAGACATAGTCTCATCAGGCAACTCTGTATGAGCCTCGACTTGTACTGTTGCTTTGTATTGGTGCTAGACATAAACTACAACTACCTGTCAAACCTGTTTATTATAACGCTGTCATCTAATGATAGTTTACTATCCATCCATATCCATTGAGACAGTTCTACAGTAGCGGTGCATGGGTACAATTACTGAACCCAAGCCAAGTCAGTTAAAACTGTTGTGATAATTGCAATGCTTGCTCTATAACCATTCGTTCAAACACAACCGTGATATTCAAGGCCATGACAATCACACCGTGGCGGAATAAATTAAACTACTCATATGTTTGTTTCATCCAAAATTGGAGAGCAAAATCTGTTGGGTGAAGTCCAGTTATTATGAGATAATGCCTGAGAAGCTGGTGTTTGCTACTACTGGCCCGTCCGACGCCACCGCTACTGGCCCGTCCGACGCCACCCCTACTGGTCCGTACTAAGCCGCCGCAACTTCGGCAGCAGCAACTGACCCATCAGACGACGACGCGACTTTGGCAGCTGCATCAGGTCCTGGTCGACCCGCACTGCGTTACTGTGATCAGACCCGTGGGGGGAGGGGGTCTGTCTACCAAAATCCTTTATACTAATGTGTTTAGATGCTTTTTATAGTGGAAATCAAGTTTATAAATTGCCTGGCTGGGCTGATGAGACAGTGGATTGATGGAACAGAGTAAATAGGCATTTTAACGTCATAGATTTAGCCGGTAGTAACTTGTGGAATAGACACCTTCTTGAATGTTGTTTTAACCAATCAGCATTCAGGATTAGACCCACCCATTGTATAATTAAGTGATCATGCCCGAAAAGCAAGTGTTTGGAGGATATATTGGCATGGGTGTTGTTAGGCCAAGCAAGTTAGTTACTAAGCAACTACTGATTTAGAACCACAGCGTTAATGTAAGTCAGAACAAAGACAACCGGAGCACTGCCTACGCTATTCCAGCACCATTTCAACTTAAACATCATCAAATCAACAAGGCTGTATATGCTTAGTTTAATACACTGAAAACAAACTTAAAGATACCAAAAACGATTTAGTGAAATCAATGCTGCTAAATATCATGTGGCTGTCCATGGTACTGATTTCTGTCTGTGTGTGCACAAGTTTTTTTTTTAAAGTTGACTCCCCCTACTTGTAGACTAGTTGAACACCAATGCCATCCTCCTCTCTTTCATGTTGGCAAAACGGTCTATGTCTCTGTCATACAGTACCCTTTTAGTTTTTATTGTCATAGGCTACCTAGCTAAAATGCCTGCTAGCCTAACTTCCTGAGTGTACTAGGCTACATCTAGGCTACATATTGAACTTCAATCGTCTCAGGCCACTGGCAAAACATATTAATTTATGACTAGATCAGAATTACCATCATTATTATTAGTCTGTACAGAGAATTAACTCAAAAACAAAAGTCCAAATCCCCATCTCCATCATTGGCTAAAGAAATCGTCAATTTTGCAAGCTAGCTCCTGCAGGACATCAACACACGCAGACCAGAAACAGACACATTTTTCTGACAATCATGATATTTTGCTTGGGATGTGATTTGATTGGTGTGAAGCTAAATCCAAACTGGCCTCCATTGGGGGCATTTTGCTGCGCTAGGTCAACCAGCAGTTGAGCTCAGCTCAATGCTGATTGGCTAATTATTTTATTAATTTTTTTATCAAGGGAGGCCAAATGCTACATGTCATACTCTTTTGTTCCAAACAGCATCAGATACACGCGCTACAACATACCAAGACAGGGGGTCGTTGTTTCCCTCGCTCGGATGATTTCTCCGGTGAGATTCTGCCACTTGAGAATTGACGTAAAATGATGAAAACACATATTTGGGGAAGCCCGGCTTCCCTTGGCATCCATGAATACACGCCACTGCAGCTGTAGAGCCCATACATGAACACTACTGAGATGTCTCACTGTACCGGAGCAGAAGTATTGTCAGACTCATTGTATAGTTGTCAGAAGTAGTTGAGGTTTCAATACAAAGTCACACATGAGATATTCAAAGGATGCATGAGGTATTCAAAGGATGCATGAGGTATTCAAAGGATGCATGGGGTATTCAAAGGATGCATGGGGTATTCAAAGGATGCATGGGGTATTCAAAGGATGCATGAGGTATTCAAAGGATGCATGGGGTATTCAAAGGATGCATGAGGTATTCAAATGATGCATGAGGTATTCAAAGGATGCATGAGGTATTCAAAGGATGCATGAGGTATTCAAAGGATGCATGAGGTATTCAAAGGATGCATGAGGTATTCAAAGGATGCATGGGGTATTCAAAGAATGCATGAGGTATTCAAAGGATGCATGGGGTATTCAAAGGATGCATGAGGTATTCAAAGGATGCATGGGGTATTCAAAGAATGCATGAGGTATTCAAAGGATGCATGAGGTATTCAAAGGATATCATAGAGCGATGCAGATACAGAAACATGTTAGAAAACACTCCATACACTGGCCAGTTCTTTAAATAAATATTTTATTGTTGTTGAAAATAAATACATTTTCTTAAAATAGAATCAATAACATTAAAAAAAAAACTTTGGGGGTTGGGAGGTGGGGGGTTAACCCCAAATGAAGTGGTGCAATTTGGAACAAGGATTTTACAATACAATCTCACAAATGTATCCACCATTTTAAGACTTCACTTCCCACAATGCATTCCATTCTGCTGTACATTCTCAGCGGATGTGTGGAAAAGTGGTGACATTACATCTCTTTTCACAATGTTCACATGCAATCTACTAGGTCTTAAAGCTTCAGGCCTGTCCTGTACCCAAACCCTTGATATAATGAAACTGTTTGTTAGCCTGGGTAATCCAGACTGAATGCTGCACTTAATGGTTAGCCCAGCATTAAGTCTAGTTTTACCATGCAACCTATTTATATCAACACTCCCAATTGTCAAAATGGATGATAAACCCTCATCTCTTGTCATTCAACACATCAACATCAGCCATCAGCCATTCAACAATTACATCTGACAATGTTTTTTGAAAAGTACCTTAATTATGTCAACTTTACCTACATTCTACAGTACAAAGACACCATACATTAGAAGTCTGAAATATTATTGATATAGCTGTAATCAAATGACTTTGAGAGGCTACACCCTCTCTAAGGCTTAAAAGACAAAGACAAATATTATTTTCAGATTGTAATAGATAATTTTTTCATAAGGGGTTGTGAAACTGCCCTAAATAGCCTGGTCCAGATCTAAGTCCAAGTTTTACATAAATAGACAGGTAACAGATAACCCGACCACAAGAAATGACCCGATATGGTTGGGGTTTCGGCCTTTGCAATGATGAGTGTACTTTCTGTTGTCCATTGTATGTTTGTGCTCAGAGCTCTGCAAAATGGCAGGTCTCCAGGGGCGAGACAGGGTTAAGAGTAGCCTGGAATCCAAACTGAATATTTGCACTTTGTGCAAATAGTGAAGTGAAGTACAGTGAAGTGAAGCTATAGTGAAATAGAGCGATATTCCCTTTAGATTCCAGGCTAGAAAAAGAGCTGAGACACCAGTGAGTGTAGCTCTGGTATTGGAACAGATTACCACAATGCATTACAGAGGGAAGCTTTCCCCTTCCCCCAATCCTCTCTTCAACCTCACTGCTCCTCCAACCTCTCTGTTCTGACATCTCCACAAATAGCTCAACAACAGAACAGGACAGGAAGTTCTCATACTAGTCACTGGAGCAAAGCAGTAACCTTGCCAAAAACTCATTATGCACAGTGGGCATTGGGGGAAAACACTGCACCACCACAGAAATAGAACGTTTTCTAATTACCAAGGGTACTTCCAAAATGGCACCCTGTTCCCTATATAGTGCACACTACCTTTGAGTGCCAAGTTTTCTAATTACCAAGTTATTGGGGCTGTGATGCTGGATGACCTCAATTAAGACAAGCGTGTGTGAACGAGTGATTTAAATCTAATCAGGAAAGAACCAGTTGAGTAAGCTAATCTATGGAAACAGCAACCAACCTGTGTGTGAGGGAGTGCATGTGTGCGGGCGTGTATGTGTGCATGTCTGTGTGTGTGTTGCTCTGCACTATTGGGTTTGGACCTTTGGTAATGAAATCAATTCCACAGGTAAAGAGAGGCAGCTTTAAACAATGATTAAACCAACCAAGTACTGCTGGAGTAGTGCCTAGCACTATGCTGTGTCCACAGAATGGACTAATGAACGTTGTCCACAGTTCAAGGCAGTTGAAGCAGCCTCCACTGTCCTAGCCTACATACCCAGTCAGCACATTGGCCAAGGTTAGGTTAGAGGACCAAACCCAGTCACTACCCTCAAGAATTACCTGGCAGGCTTACACACTCAAGATGTTCACAGAAGGGCAAATCCTAACTCCTACTAAAGTCAAATGTTCACTTGGTCACCCATTGATATCCATGCATGACTAAGTACAAATTTGGTGGAAGTTAGGATTCACCCCAGATAGAGCACTAGGTTAATGTACTTCTCACAATCCAACATGTTGTGTTTACGTCTTTTAACTGCCAGTGCTGTTCAAAGTCTAAAGTGAGTTCTATGACTCAGAATGACCTGGGACTGAGAGAGGTTCTGGTTTTCCCCCTGCCTTACCTTCTGTGCCACACTCACAGATACCGGATGTAGAGTAAATAGCCCGCTGTTATGTTATGTGTGTTGCTCCTTAAATACTAAGTGTATTCCCTTGCCGCAAGGTCCACCAGTAGAAGTAAAGTGTAAAGTAGTCATTGAGACTCTACTGAACGAGAGCATCTAACTGTTTGAAGGTAGACGCTGGCCCTCAGTGTTCAGAGGAATATTTTAAGACATGCAGGGTGTGTTCTCTGTTCTCTTGCTATAGAGATGCTACTCTGTATGTGCAGCACTACTTCGCCAGTGATTTGATCAGATTTAATTCAACAGTAGGAAATAGAGAAACTGCGGACATGTAAGATTCAAGGAAACATAAGTTTTAATGATAATTATAATGTTGTTCTGATTATGTGATCAGATTATGTCAGGGAGAGGAACCAGATTGCCAGGGTAACACAGTTAATTCCTAACCAATCAGAGACTAATAAACCCCCACCACCCAAGAAAATCTAACCCCATTGGCCCATTCTCTCTCTCAGGCTCTTACTAAAGGAAATGGTAAGGTAATGAGGAAGGAATCGCCCAAGCCTGTTTTGAAGAACCAGCCTTCAACATACACACAATAAAGTTAGGCATATTTTTGAACAACTCTTTTCCCCCCAACAGCCTAATTCATAATCAGACGACCAACTCAATTTGTCAAATGTCCGCTAGCTACTTGGTTGGGTAAATTCATAAATAAATACATTTCTAAAAGCCATAGATCAAATCTAGTAGTCTCAGGTGAAGCTAGTCTTTGTATTGTCTCAGCTTGTCTGTCTCGTCTTCCTGTCCTGCTGAATGAGTCTACATTCATCCCTCAGGCCTCAGCACACATATTGACACTAGGGCATGGGTGGCAGCCCAGAGGCAGGACGGAAGGCAGTACAGAATCGACAGAGGCCACTGCGCCAGAGAGAGCGCCACCCTGTGGCCGGGCTGACTGAGCTCAGCTCTCACCGACACTGATGCTGGCCAGCCTGATGCAGAGGAAGCTTTCGTTTCCTCTCCTCTCTTTCTGTCCTTACAATTCATCTTAAACCAACAGGTAGGCCTACTATTCACAGGTAGGTCAGTGTGTTCTGTAGATCTACTATACATGGTCACAGATAGATAGCCTAAACTCACACAGAGAGAACTGAAACAATAGTCTGCGTGTCTCCTCTTGTGTGTGCTACTGTGGCTAGTCTAGTCTGTGGTTCAGTCTTTCTCTGGGCGCCGGCCTGTTTTTACAGCGTCTTTCTTCGTCTGACTGTTGTGTATCTCTCAGCAGCTCACGGTGCTCGGCTGCTGTTTCATATTAACAAAGTCAGGGATGAAGTCAAACTCGTTCTGACACAGGAACAGTTCTGGGAGCTCCTGAACCCGGTCCAGACCCAGCTCCAACACCAGCGCTGTCAGAACCTCCTCATCTATCAGGTCTATGTCCATATTCTGTCCCAGCACCATACCTGGCCCACCCTGACCCATGTGCTGCATGCTGGCCAGCTGGCCAGGCCCTACTCTGTACTGGGCCCCGTTGGCCAGGTGATGGCCCTGGACCGGCCCCAGTGGATGTCCGTGGTACTGGGTGTTGAGTTTCTGGAGGTGCATGGAGGCCATCAGCTGCTGGGAGGTGAGCCCACTGGGGTGGTACTGTTGCTGGGGGTGCTGGGGTTGAGACTGGGGGTGCTGCTGCTGCATGTGGTGGTGCTGCTGTTGTTGTTGATGTGGCTGTTGTTGTTGATGCTGTTGGTTATACATCATCTGGTTCATCTGGTGATGGTGTCCTCCCATCTGTGCTCCGTTGACCTGGCCATTCACCTGACCGCTCATCCCAGGCGGCCCCACCATCCCCAGACCGGGCCGCTGCCTCATGGCGGCCTCCATGGAGGTCTGCGGCACCCGGCCGTAGTGCATGACCTGGCCGTTGGGAAGGGTGCGGAGGCCGGGTTGCGGCACGGCGTGCTGTGGAGGGCCACCCATTCCCCCCATCCTGTAGCCATGGAGGGCCGTCGCAGGGCCGTGGGACATGGGCATCATCATGTGGTCTGCCATGGTTTCTCTATCACCCTGCAGGAGGAAGGACAATGTTTATGTTAGTTATGATGATGACTCTGTATAAGAATATTTACAAGGAAACCTTTACTGTCACCCTGCGGAGGAGGAGGAGCAATGTTGTTGTTAGCGGTGCTTCAGTCCATAGCCTTTTAGTTGAGAAAGAATCAGGCGTGCTAGTATTCGAATAGATGAATAAGAGGATTGATTGGCGTTTTTAAAAGAGAGGTTTGGGAAGCACTGATAAACATACAGCGGTTAAGAGCACTGGGGCAGTAACTGAAAGGTTGATGGTTCGAATCCCTGAGCCAACAAGGTGGAAAAAGCTTCCGTTCTTCCCATGAACAAGGCAGTTAACCCCCAACAACAACTGCTCCCGGGGCACCGATGACCTCAACTAAGGCAACCCTGGATCTTTCTGATTCAGAGGGGTTGGGTTAAATGTGGAAGACACATTTCGGTTTAATGCATTCAGTTGTACAACTGACTAGGTGTCTGCCTAGTTCATCAGATCAATCTGAGAGACACAGCTCCCGGAGAACATAAAATTCCCAGAACTACCCCATGCCATGACTTTTAACAGTGAGTGATTCCATAGAGATAGACAGTGTACTATGAGTGATTCAAACAGTGTTGAGTCAGTAATCTATTCAGATGACGTTTGGGGGCCATTTACACTTTCGATTGTTTAACCATCATTTCGACCACAGCAACATTACGCATAGCCTACTGCCTGTATCCGCTGCCAGTATGTAGCCTATTACACGATCGGAAATACCAGTCATACCTTTGTCGTTGAACGGACGCAGAAGAGCGCATGTCGAATTTTAATCGGTAGATACATAGTAATAAATAAGGTACTACATGCACAATGATAACGAGAGCATCCGCGCGAAAGGAAACCAACGTTTACAAACATTTCGTTAGGCACAAGCAGTGATAAATGGACAAGATGGTCATTACGATCTGTGCTTATAGGAAAAATACAATGGAAATAAAAATTAAAGACAACACCCTACGATTTATTAATTCAAAACGGAATCTGTATTTGTGCCATCTCTGTAACACCAGAGTTAAAATGGCACAACAACGCATCATTTCCCCACCCACAATTACGCAAGGTAAAACAATTAATGACATTCTTAATAACGTACATGTCTCTATCACCGCATAAACACAATATGATGGTTGATCCATTGGATACCATAGGAGTGTGGCTCTGTCTTTTCACTGTCTGCTTGAAAACAAAGCATGTCGTGTTTCTTTCTTCTCTTTCCCCCAGAAATGAACTCCAGTGCCCCTGGCGCTCAGGTTTCCGTTCAAACCTCTTTGTGCTTTATCTATACAAATTTAAAAAACTACGATCCCCGATGCAACATTGTTTCTAAACCCACAATCATTTAGAGAGAATGGTCAACAGGGTATGTATGGTCAACAGGGTATGTTTCTAAACCCACAATCATTTAGAGAGAATGGTCAACAGGGTATGTATGGTCAACAGGGTATGTTTCTAAACCCACAATCATTTAGAGAGGATGGTCAACAGGGTATGTATGGTCAACAGGGTATGTTTCTAAACCCACAATCATTTAGAGAGAATGGTCAACAGGGTATGTTTCTAAACCCACAATCATTTAGAGAGGATGGTCAACAGGGTATGTATGGTCAACAGGGTATGTTTCTAAACCCACAATCATTTAGAGAGAATGGTCAACAGGGTATGTTTCTAAACCCACAATCATTTAGAGAGAATGGTCAACAGGGTATGTATGGTCAACAGGGTATGTTTCTAAACCCACAATCATTTAGAGAGAATGGTCAACAGGGTATGTTTCTAAACCCACAATCATTTAGAGAGAATGGTCAACAGCGGAACAAAATCCATACAATTGTGTTTGGGCTATGCAAGCGTGAACGTTTAGGCATTTTAACATTCATTCCGTCTAAGTCACATTTTGCAAAAGGCTAAAAGGGGAGCAACAAAGAATGATCAAGATATTTTTTTGTAGGTGAATTATTACACACTATATCTACATTTTTACGCTTCAGTTTACCCGTGTATTCTAGGTATTTACATAGGGGCCAGATTTCATTGAACAGTAAATACTTTTGATACCACATTACAACAAAAATAATAATCCGGTTTAAATAAACTCGGTCTGGCAATATATACAGTTCAATCCTTTAGTAATTTATCATGCAGTATCACTATATGCACTATAGCCGGCATATGAACAATCGGTAATGTAAGAAACCGTAAATAAAACGAACAATGGTTCTCCTACCTTCCCCTTAGTAATAGGACAGTCTCTCTCTCTGCAACGAATGCCCCCCTCACAAGACAACACTTACCAGCTAAATGGCCCTGCTCTGAAGTTCTCTCGTTCTCTTTCTGCTATTGGATCTCCGTCTTTACTTCCAAAGGCGATGCGCCAAATACATGTATTTCATCGAATTAAAATGATCGGTGCTCTCTAGTGCACTGTGGGGCGAGCGAGAATCCGTCACCAGAGTTACTTTTCTGGGTCAGCTCCGGGATTATATACATGTATAAACCAACCAGCGGAGAAGGAAAGAGGGAGAGGTGGAGCTACTGTCGTCTCTGTATCCTTTGTTCCGATTGGCTCGGTTTGTGACCCTAGTACAGACTTAGCGCACGTTGGACAATTCATTAACTGCTCCTGACATGTTCTTAAATGTTGGCGTTAGGTAGCCTACGACTCCTTTGTATAACACGCATTTGATGTGGCCCCATAGATTTTGTAGCCTCCTAGGGGACAATTATTGTGGCTAGTAAAGGATATGGTGTCCACAGAGAGCAGAGAGTAGGTTGTACAACCACCCCAATAGGCTACTACATTGTTATGACACTGGTATGTATGTCAACAATAATCATTATCATATGCATAATACTTTCATCAACAAATAGCCTATATACTAGACATGTATTTCATTTCTCTATGTTACAAATTAGAGTCCGGCTTCATTGAGGCCTACAGTATGTTTTCGAAATACAATATGAATGACAAATGACTGATTAATTTCACTATTCATTTCAGATTACAGTCACAGAATCAATCAGAGCTGGCTATTAGAGACAGACAACGGTAGGCCCTGGTGCGTGCTATGCAAATGTGTTGTTGCAGAGAGACAGGGCCTGGTGATACATATGCATGTGAACAGCAACCCCCCCAGAGAGAGAGAGCCTGCTGGCATGAAACTGGTGCTAATGACATGACACCTCATTCAGCTCAGCACACCATGGTTGAACAGAAACCAAAACCATAGAAGAAGATGGTTGAACAGAAACCATAGAAGTAGAGAGTGACTGTCTAATTTACAGGCACAATGGCTGGGTGCTCATTCTCTCCTCTCGGTCTCCTTCACCCCTCTCTCTCTCTCTCTCTCTCTCTCTCTCTCTCTCTCTCTCTCTCTCTCTCTCTCCCTCTGTTCACAGAGCGATTGATGCTCGTACTCCCCTCATCATAACTTACTTCTCTTATATCACAGTGGAGAGTCCAAAGAGTCAAGACCTCTCTGCAGAGACATGGCATCCACTGATGTTGAAACACACACAAGCACACGCACGCACACACACAGACACACACACACACACACACACACCCTTTTGTACTGAAGAATGTGTCCTATTCTTGGGCCCCAGAGTCGGCCAGACTCCCAGCCTCTCTGTCTATTCAGCAGCTAGGCCATTGTGCTCTGTTCTGTTCCAGGGTTGAGGAGACGACACTGAGGTGGATGGTCTACTCTGATCTGTCTGTTTGGGTGCAACATAACTAGCTCAGTAGATTTAAAGGGAGTGCCCTCTTCTAAACTGACATTGTCATTATTTACAATGCAAATGAATGCCCCACCCCATCCCCCGACTCAGTCAGACACCCTGCTGTCTTTGGCCGGATCTGCAAGGTCTTGCACTGACATAGGGCCTGTTACACTATCAACCTACTAATATAGCTGCACTTGATATGCTGAATCAAATCCAAATGTATGTGTTACGTAGCATGTGAAAAATAACATTTGATTTGATTTGCTAAGCTATGTCCAAATACGGCGTTGGAGGCAGGTTTTTTGAATGAAACCTTTTTTTTTTTTGATCGTGCATTGACCCCAGTGTTGTAATGGCTTAAGTTCAATGTGAGTTTTATAATAGGACCTACAAATTGGGGGCCTTTAGCCTGAGTTTAGTGTCTTTTCACAGGTGTTGAGGGGAGAAACATTTGTCCTCCAGTTCCCTGTTGATTGGCTGAATGGTGTCAAGTCAAGTGTGGATCAGCATGTACTGATCGAACCTGCCTGGGCTGCATGGCGTAATAACCTGGTAAATTTAGACTCTTATTCATTTGGCCTTGTCTTGTCTTCTGAGGATTCTAGTGGATCCAATCAGAGCAAAGAGACTCAAATATCAAGAAGCTCAAAATCTTACATTCAGACAATTCACATTATTTTAGGTTTATAATATAGACTTGTGAAAATTGTGAAAGTCTCTCTCATGTCTATTTCGAATACATCAGATTGTAACATATTTTCTATATACTTTTAAAATTAAGGATTCTCGCAATGCCTATAGGTGAATTGCATCTAAGAAGTGACCATTTAAGAAATGACCCATAAATGTGTTTCTTATCTGAGATGGAGTTAATGATAGATTATCTACATGCAAAAACAAGGATGTATAGAATATGTTTATATTACTCTGCTAGAACAAAAAGAGGAATTACTTTTAAGTACAGATAAGGCACTGTACTCATTATCTCAACCCCCACCCTCTCCCCTCCCTATCTCCCTTGCCTTCCCACCCTCTTCCCTCCCTATCTCCCTCGCCTTCCCACCCTCTTCCCTCCCTATCTCCCTCGCCTTCCCACCCTCTTCCCTCCCTATCTCTCTTGCCTTCCTCTCTCTTCTTCCTCTTGTCTCTATCCCTCCCCCTATCTCCCTCGCCTTCCCACCCTCTTCCCTCCCTATCTCTCTTGCCTTCCTCTCTCTTCTTCCTCTTGTCTCTATCCCTCCCCCTATCTCCCTCGCCTTCCCACCCTCTCCCCTCCCTATCTCCCTCGCCTTCCCACCCTCTTCCCTCCCTATCTCTCTTGCCTTCCCTCTCTCTTCTTCCTCTTGTCTCTATCCCTCCCCCTATCTCCCTCGCCTTCCCACCCTCTTCCCTCCCTATCTCTCTTGCCTTCCTCTCTCTTCTTCCTCTTGTCTCTATCCCTCCCCCTATCTCCCTCGCCTTCCCACCCTCTTCCCTCCCTATCTCTCTTGCCTTCCCTCTCTCTCTCTCCCTTTCTCTCTCTCTCCCTCCCCCTATCTCCCTCGCCTTCCCACCCTCTTCCCTCCCTAGCCTTCCCACCCTCTTCCCTCCCTATCTCCCTCGCCTTCCCACCCTCTTCCCTCCCTATCTCCCTCGCCTTCCCACCCTCTCCCCTCCCTATCTCCCTCGCCTTCCCACCCTTTTCCCTCCCTATCTCCCTCGCCTTCCCACCCTCTCCCTCCCTATCTCCCTCCCTCCCACCCTCTCCCTCCCTACCTTCCCACCCTCTTCCCTCCCTATCTCCCTCGCCTTCCCACCCCTTCCCTCCCTATCTCCCTCCCTTCCCACCCTCTTCCCTCCCTCCCTCGCCTTCCCACCCTCTCCCTCCCTATCTCCCTCGCCTTCCCACCCTCTTCCCTCCCTATCTCCCTCGCCTTCCCACACTCTCCCCTCCCTATCTCCCTCGCCTTCCCACCCTCTTCCCTCCCTATCTCTCTTGCCTTCCCACCCTCCTCCCTCCCTATCTCCCTCGCCTTCCCACCCTCTCCCCTCCCTATCTCCCTCGCCTTCCCACCCTCTTCCCTCCCTATCTCCCTCGCCTTCCCACCCTTTTCCCTCCCTATCTCCCTCGCCTTCCCACCCTCTCCCCTCCCTATCTCTCTTGCCTTCCCTCTCTCTTCTTCCTCTTGTCTCTATCCCTCCCCCTATCTCCCTCACCTTCCCTCTCTGTCCCCTTCCTATCTCTATCACCTTCCCTCTCTCTCTCCCTTTCTCTCTCTCTCCCTCCCCTCTCTCTCTCCCTCTCTCTCTCTCTGTCGTTCCCTATATATTCTTCTCTCACCATATTCTCCAGATTTCACATTACTCACTGCACTCTAGTCATCTCTATGCCACAGACACATGCTCTTCCCTACCCCCCCCCCACACCTCTGTCTATCCGGGCCCACACGTCCCCCTGTTCACATAATCTTCTTTTGTATTCATATTCCAATGAGCTTTTCAATGGCATTATATGTCGTCAAAACACGATTAATGTCGTTTTAGCCAAAGCAATTATTGCTTGCACACCCAAAGTACCACATGCAAGGCCAATCACAATAGACTACTCAAGCTACTGCTCCTACGCTACGGTAGTGTCCCAAGTGGCACCCTATTCTCTACATATGGCACTACTTTTGACCAGGGCCCATATGGAATAGGGTGCTATTTGGGAAGCAAAGCAGCCGTAGACTTGCCCTTATGCAAAGAGAGAGGCAGAAAGGAAAAATACTTGTTAAAAAAGGTCATTGAAACAAAATGTCCACTTACATCAAATAAAATGTGTGCTTTTATCCATGTAGTGGCAGAATACATGGCATCTTAGTTTGATTTGATTTATTAGGATCCAAGTTGAGCACTATGTAGGGAATGAGGAGCCAGCAGTCAGCCAGAGAGTATAGTCACAGCTAGTTATGGGAAGCTGTGACTAGTGGTATGAATGTTCTCTCTCTCTCTCTCTCTCTCTCTCAATTCAATTCAATTCAAGGGCTTTATTGGCATGGGAAACATGTGTTAACATTGCCAAAGCAAGTGAGGTAGATAATATATAAAGTGAAATAAACAATAAAAATAGTAGACATCACACATACAGAAGTTTCAAAACAATAAAGACATTACAAATGTCATATTATATATATATATATACAGTGTTTTAACAATGTACAAATGGTAAAGGACACAAGATAAAATAAATAAGCATAGATATAGGTTGTATTTACAATGGTGCGTGTTCTTCACTGGTTGCCCTTTTCTCGTGGCAACAGGTCACAAATCTTGCTGCTTTGATGGCACACTGTGGAATTTCACCCAGTAGATATGGGAGTTTTTCAAAATTGGATTTGTTTTCGAATTCTTTGTGGATCTGTGTAATCTGAGGGAAATATGTCTCTCTAATATGGTCATACATTGGGCAGGAGGTTAGGAAGTGCAGCTCAGTTTCCACCTCATTTTGTGGGCAGTGAGCACATAGCCTGTCTTCTCTTGAGAGCCATGTCTGCCTACGGCGGCCTTTCTCAATAGCAAGGCTATGCTCGCTGAGTCTGTACATAGTCAAAGCTTTCCTTAATTTTGGGTCAGTCACAGTGGTCAGGTATTCTGCCGCTGTGTACTCTCTGTGTAGGGCCAAATAGCATTCTAGTTTGCTCTGTTTTTTTGTTAATTCTTTCCAATGTGTCAAGTAGTTATCTTTTTGTTTTCTCATGATTTGGTTGGGTCTAATTGTGCTGCTGTCCTGGGGCTCTGTGGGGTGTGTTTGTGAACAGAGCCCCAGGACCAGCTTGCTTAGGGACTCTTCTCCAGGTTCATCTCTCTGTAGGTGATGGCTTTGTTGTGGAAGGTTTGGGAATCGCTTCCTTTTAGGTGGTTATAGAATTTAACAGCTCTTTTCTGGATTTTGATAATTAGTGGGTATCGGCCTAATTCTGCTCTGCATGCATTATTTGGTGTTCTACGTTGTACACGGAGGATATTTTTGCAGAATTCTGCGTGCAGAGTCTCAATTTGGTGTTTGTCCCATTTTGTGAAGTCTTGGTTGGTGAGCGGACCCCAGACCTCACAACCATAAAGGGCAATGGGCTCTATGACTGATTCAAGTATTTTTAGCCAGATCCTAATTGGTATGTTGAAATTTATGTTCCTTTTGATGGCATAGAATGCCCTTCTTGCCTTGTCTCTCAGATCGTTCACAGCTTTGTGGAAGTTACCTGTGGCGCTGATGTTTAGGCCAAGGTATGTATAGTTTTTTGTGTGCTCTAGGGCAACAGTGTCTAGATGGAATTTGTATTTGTGGTCCTGGTGACTGGACCTTTTTTGGAACACCATTATTTTGGTCTTACTGAGATTTATAGTCAGGGCCCAGGTCTGGCAGAATCTGTGCATAAGATCTAGGTGCTGCTGTAGGCCCTCCTTGGTTGGTGACAGAAGTACCAGATCATCAGCAAACAGCAGACATTTGACTTCGGATTCTAGTAGGGTGAGGCCGGGTGCTGCAGACTTCTCTAGTGCCCGCGCCAGTTCGTTGATATATATGTTGAAGAGGGTGGGGCTTAAGCTGCATCCCTGTCTAACCCCACGACCCTGTGTGAAGAAATTTGTGTGTTTTTTGCCAATTTTAACCGCACACTTGTTGTTTGTGTACATGGATTTTATGATGTCGTATGTTTTACCCCCAACACCACTTTCCATCAGTTTGTATAGCAGACCCTCATGCCAAATTGAGTCGAAGGCTTTTTTGAAATCAACAAAGCATGAGAAGACTTTGCCTTTGTTTTGGTTTGTTTGGTTGTCAATTAGGGTGTGCAGGGTGAATACATGGTCTGTTGTACGGTAATTTGGTAAAAAGCCAATTTGACATTTGCTCAGTACATTGTTTTCAGTGAGGAAATGTACGAGTCTGCTGTTAATGATAATGCAGAGGATTTTCCCAAGGTTACTGTTGACGCATATTCCACGGTAGTTATTGGGGTCAAATTTGTCTCCACTTTTGTGGATTGGGGTGATCAGTCCTTGGTTCCAAATACTGGGGAAGATGCCAGAGCTAAGGATGATGTTAAAGAGTTTTAGTATAGCCAATTGGAATTTGTTGTCTGTATATTTGATCATTTCATTGAGGATACCATCAACACCACAGGCCTTTTTGGGTTGGAGGGTTTTTATTTTGTCCTGTAACTCATTCAATGTAATTGGAGAATCCAGTGGGTTCTGGTAGTCTTTAATAGTTGATTCTAAGATCTGTATTTGATCATGTATATGTTTTTGCTCTTTATTCTTTGTTATAGAGCCAAAAAGATTGGAGAAGTGGTTTCTCTCTCTCTCTCTCTCTCTCTCTCTCTCTCTCTCTCTCTCTCTCTCTCTCTCTCTCTCTCTCTCTCTCTCTCTCTCTCTCTCTCTCTCTCTCTCTCTCTCTCTCTCTCTCTCTCTCTCTCTCATACAAGTAGATGATATGCATAGTTTTTACAGCTGTGCTGTTTAGATGTTAACACACCACACTAACCCCTTCCCCCTATCACCTCCACAGGACAAATCCCCTTCACAAACATATGCACAAAAAGACACACACTCCTCTCCGTCCCACCCCACCTGGGGGAGGTGCAACACACCTGCTGCACCAGGTAACAGCAGGTATTCTAGTGGTTAGAGCGTTGGGCCAGTAACTGAAAGGTTGCTAGATCAAATCTCTGAGCTGACAAGGTAAAAAATCTGTCGTTCTGCCCCTGAACAAGGCAGTTAACCCACTGTTCCTAGCCCGTCATTGTAAATAAGAATGTCTTCTTAACTGACTTGCCTAGTTAATTAAACAGGGATTGGGGCATAATGTTGTTTTACTAAATGTGTGTGTGTGTGTGTGTTTCCATGCATGTGTGTGTGAGTGAGTAAGTGAGGGGAATGGCCACCATCCCCTCTCAGTAGATTCCTGTGTCTCCTGGTCAGTGGTGGTTGTGATTCAACGACTCCATTTGTCTGTCATTAGCCCCCTGCATAGTTGCCTTCTAGGATTGGATGGCCCTCCACCCTGCCTTCACTAGGCCTGGCCTACCAACATCAGCCTGTAGTTAAGTGTTTCATTATTATCCCCAGTAGAAAATTGACAATGTTTACTATCTCAAAAAATAACAACTAAAATAAGTTACACGCAAAATGCACTACAATGCAGTTAAGATAATAGAGTTAAGAAAATATTTACTAAATAAACTAAAGTTAAATAAAAAATAAATGAATAAAGTAACACAATAAAATAACAATAAGAAGGCTATAAACAGGGGGTACTGGTACCGAGTCAATGTGCAGGGGTACAGGTTAGTCCAGGTCATTAATATATGTAGGTAGGGGTAAAGTGACTATGCATAGATAATAAACAGAGAGAAGCAGCAGTGTAAAAACAAATGGGGGGTGTCAATGCAAATAGTCTGGTGGTCATTCGATTAGTTGTTCAGCAGTCTTATGGCTTGGGGGTAGAAGCTGTTAAGAAGTCTTTTGGACCTAGACTTGGTGCTCCAGTACTGATTGCCGTGTGGTAGCAGAGAGAACAGTCTATGACTTAGGTGACTGGGGTCTTTGATAGCTCCGATTTGCCAAAAACACAGCAGACGAGCAGACTTTAATCCTGTGATACACTCTCAATTCAATTACATGGGCTATATTGGCATTGGAAACACATGTTTATATTGCCAAATCAGGTGAAATAGACAATAAACAATAGGAAAATAAACAAGGGAAAAAACAATCAGAAATTAACAGTAAAATTACACACTTAAAACAAAATTTTTAAAGGAATGTAGACATTTCAAATGTTATATTATACAGTGTTGTTGCAATGTGCAACTACTTGAAGTAGAAAAGGAAAATAAATAAACAGAAAAATATAGGTTGCATTTACAATGGTGTTTGTGCTTTACTTTTCTTATGGCAACAGGTCACACATGTTGCTGCTGTGGTGACACTGTGGTATTTCACCTAATAGATATGGGAGTTTATCAAAATTGAATTTGTTTGCAAATTCTTTGTGGGCTGTGTAATCTGAGGGAAATACGTGTCTCTAATATGGTCCTCCATTTGGCAGGAGGTTAGGAGGTATAAGGGCACAAAGCGAGACCCAGATGCAGACACGGGAGGCAGATGGTTTGAGTCTTGATATTTATTAATAATCCAAAAGTGGTAGGCAAGAGAATGGTCGTGGACAGGCAAAAGTTCAAAACCAGTTCAGAGTCCAAGAGGTACAGAGTGGCAGGCAGGCTCGAGGTCAGGGCAGGCAGAATGGTCAGGCAGGCGGGGTACGGAGTCCAGAAAACAGGCAAGGGTCAAAACCGGGAGGACTAGCAAGGGAGAATAGAAGCAGGAGTACGGGGAAAACGCTGGTTGACTTCAAAAACATACACGACGGACTGACACAGAGACAGAAAACACAGGGATATATACACCAGGAATAATAAGCGACACCTGGAGGGGGTGGAGACAATCACAAGACAAGTGAAACAGATCAGGGTGTGAGAGGAGGAGCAGCTTGGTTTCCACCTCATTTTGTGGGCAGTAGTCACATAGCCTGTCTTCTCTTTAGAGCCAGGTCTGCCTATGGCGGCCTCTCTCGATAGCAAGGCCAAGCTCACTGAGTCTGTACTTCCTTAAGTTTGGGTCAGTCACAGTGGTCAGGTATTCTGCCACTGTGTACTCTCTGTTAAAGGTCAAATAACATTCCAGTTTGCTCTGTTTTGGTTGATTCTTTTTCATGTGTCAAGTAATTATCTTTACATTTTTTCATGATTTGGTTGGGTCCCACTTTGTTGCTGTCCTGGGGCTCTGTGGGGTCTGTTTGTGTTTGTGAACAGAGCCCCAGGACCAGCTGGCTGAGGGGACTCTTCTCCAGGTTCATCTCTCTGTAGGTGATGGCTTTGTTATGGAAGTTTTGGGAATCGCTTTCTTTTAGATGGTTGAAGAATTTATTTGCTATTTTCTGGATTTGGATAATTAGCTGGAATAGTTCTAATTCTGGTCTGCATGTATTATTTTGTGTTTTACATTGTACTATACATTTGCATAATTCTGCATGCAGAGTCTCAGTTTGGTGTTTGTCCCATTTTGTGAATACTTGGTTTGTGAGTAGACCCCACAACCTCTCCCTGTCTCTCTCTCCCTCTCTCTCTCTCTGGCTCTCTCTGTTATCTGAACTCTAGTGGTTGGACTTTAGCTGAGAGCATAAGGTCCAGTCCAGCACCATGCTATTGTTAGCATTCATGGAATGTTGTTTTTCCAGACTCCACCCGTTTTATTTGCTTGCTGTCTGGTCATGTTTGGGAGGTTGGTGGCTGGAGTGGCCCCAACCTCTCTCTGTCTCTTGGAGAGAGCTGCCTGAAAGTGTCCAGCCTTGTGAACTACAGTAACTGGGAAGACTGTTGTCACTCTGTATGCTTTTCAGCAGTACATAGTGTCAAGAAGGTACTAGTGACAGAGTCTCTCTCCCGCACTCTCCCTCTCTTGCGCTCTCCGGCGCCCTCCCTCTCTCTCAAAATATTGTCAGACTGATATGTTATAGTAGCCTAATGACATCTCCTTGTCCAGAAAATCCTTGTACAGTTCCTCTACCATGCTAGTTGGCAATATCAAGTCAGCTGCTCATGGTCTTCCTCCATAACACCAACAGTAAGAGAGAAGTGGAGAGTTTTATGGTACACACCATCCAACAAAATGCTTAATTGCAGGTTCCTTCTCAACAATACAACAACAATAAGAAACAATAAAATATAAGAATACGAACATAAAGGGCATGGCAGTGGAAAAGAATAATACATTTTAGCATAAGTATAATAAAGGAAAGCTCAATTTATAGTCCAATATTTACACATGTATTAGAGTGTATTTGGGGAGGACCCGGGGCTCTGAACCAACTATATTCATTTAGGGACAGGTCGAAAAGCATTAAACACTTGTGACAATTTAGCTAGCTAGCTTGCTGTTGCTAGCTAATTTGTCCTTGGTAAACCGAGTTTCTTTCTAGTAATCTCTCCTCCTTCATGCTTCTTCTTCTTTGGACTTTATATGACAGTTGGCAACTAACTTTAAGGTGCATTACCACTACCAACTGGACTGGAGTGTGGACCTCAGTTCATCGTTCAATCACCCACGTGGGTATATGCTCCTAAAAACCAATGAGGAGATGGGAGAGGCAGGACTTGCAGCTTGTCAAGTGTCACAAATTGATCCAAGTTTTATTTTAGGGCCTGGCTACACAGACGCTAGCAGTGTGGATGCAATGATTGTATAACATGTATGTGTGGTCAGCATGTAGGAAGTAGAGATGCTGTTGTAACCTCTTGACAAGAGTGGTGGTGTTGTCGGTCAACGACAAGTCCTCTGTGATGTGGATGCCGAGGAACTTAAGACCTGTTGATGTGGATCGGGGCATGTTCCCTCCTTTGCTTCCTGAAATCAACAATGAACTTTGTTTTGCAATGCCAGTTCACTTACCTCTTCCCTATAGGCTAACTAATCATTGTTGGTTATCAGGCCTACAAATTTGATGATGGAGTAGGTGTCATGCAAAGCCACACAGTCGTGGATGAACAGGGAGTACAGCAGAGGACTGAGGACACACCCCTTGGGGGGCCCTGTGTTAAGAGTCAGTGCGGAGGACGTGTTGTTGCCAATCCTTAAAGCCTGTGGTCTGCCAGTCAGGAAGTCCAGGATCCAGTTGCAGAGGGTTGTGTCCAGACCCAGGCCTCTGGGCTTGGAGGGAAAAATAGTTTTGAATGCTGAACTGTAGTCAATGAACAGCATTCTCACACAGAATATGTTCCTCCAGATGTGTTATGACCGTGTGAATAGCAATGAAAATGGCATCTTCCGTGGATCTGTTGGAGTGGTAGGTAAATTGGAGTGGCTCCAATGTGACTAGCACACTGAAATAGCAAGGGTAGCATTCCAGAGAGACATCAGAGAATGTAACGTTCTTTGCTTCACGGAAACATGGCTCACTCAAGACACGCTATCGGAATCGGTACAGCCAGCTGGTTTCTCCACGCATCGTGCTGACAGAAACAAGCAACTTTCTGGTAAGAACAGGGGCGGGGGGATATGACTTATGATTAATGAGACGTGGTGTGGTCATAACAACATACAGGAACTCAAGTCCTTCTGTTCACCTGACTGAATTCCTCACAATCAAATGTCAACCGCATTATCTACCAAGAGAATTCTCTTCGATTATAATCACAGCCTCATATATTCCCTCCCAAGTAGACACATCGATGGCCCTGAACGAACTTTATTTTACTCTATGTAAACTGGAAACCACATATCCTGAGGCTGCATTCATTGGAGCTGGGGATTTTAACAAGGCTAATCTGAAAAGAAGACTCCCTAAATTCTATCAGCATATCGATTGTGCTACCAGGGCTGGTAAAACCCTGGATCATTGTTATTCTAACTTCCGCGACGCATATAAGGCCCTCCCCCGCCCTCCTTTCGGAAAAGCTGACCACGACTCCATTTTGTTGCTCCCAGCCTACAGACAGAGACTAAAACAGGAAGCTCCGCTCTCAGGTCTGTTCAACGCTGGTCCGACCAATCTGATTCCACGCTTCAAGATTGCTTCGATCACGTGGATTGGGATATGTTCCGCATTGCGTCCAACAACAACATTGACGAATACGCTGATTCGGTGAGCGAGTTCATTAGCAAGTGCATTGGCGATGTCGTACCCACAGCAACTATTAAAACATTCCCAAACCAGAAACCATGGATTGATGGCAGCATTCGCGTGAAACTGAAAGCGCGAACCACTGCTTTTAACTAGGGCAAGGTGACCGGAAACATGAACGAATACAAACAGTGTAGCTTTTCTCTCCGCAAGGCAATCAAACAAGCTAAGCGTCAGTAAAGAGACAAAGTAGAGTTGCAATTCAACGGCTCAAACACAAGAGGTATGTGGCAGGGTCTACAGTCAATCACGGATTACAAAAAGTAAACCAGCCCCGTTGCGGACCACAATGTCTTGCTCCCAGACAGACTAAACAACTTCTTTGCTCGCTTTGAGGACAATACAGTGCCACTGACACGGCCCGCTACCAAAACCTGCATACTCTCCTTCACTGCAGCTGACGTGAGTAAAATATTTAAACGTGTTGACCCTCGCAATGCTGCAGGCCCAGACGGCATCCCCAGCCGCGTCCTCAGAGCATGCGCAGACCAGCTGACTGGTGTGTTTACGGACATATTCATTCAATCAATCCTTATCCCTGTCAGCTGTTCCCACATGCTTCAAGAGGGCCACCATTGTTCCTGTTCCCAAGAAAGCTAAGGTAACTGAGCTAAACGACTACCGCCCCGTAGCACTCACTTCCGTCATCATGAAGTGCTTTGAGAGACTAGTCAAGGACCATATCACCTCCACCCTACCTGACACCCTAGACCCACTCCAATTTGCTTACCGCCCCAATAGGTCCACAGACGACGCAATCGCAACCACACTGCACACGGCCCTAACCCATCTCAACCAGAGGAAGACCTATGTGAGAATGCTGTTCATCGACTGCAGCTCAGCATTTAACACCATAGTACCCTCCAAACTCGTCATCAAGCTCGGGACCCTGGGTCTCGACCCCGCCCTGTGCAACTGAGTATTGGACTTCCTGACGGGCCGCCCCCAGGTGGTGAGGGTAGGCAACAACATCTCCACCCCGCTGATCCTCAACACTGGGGCCCCACAAGGGTGCGTTCTGAGCCCTCTCCTGTACTCCCTGTTCACCCACGACTGCGTGGCCATGCACGCCTCCAACTCAATCATCAAGTTTGCGGATGACACTACAGTGGTAGGCTTGATTACCAACAACGACGAGACGGCCTACAGGGAGGAGGTGAGGGCCCTCGGAGTGTGGTGTCAGGAAAATAACCTCACACTCAACGTCAACAAAACAAAGGAGATGATCGTGGACTTCAGGAAACAGCAGAGGGAGCACCCCCTATCCACATCAATGGGACAGTAGTGGAGAGAGCAGAAAGTTCTGGTACTGCAACTGCTCCGCCCACAACCGTAAGGCTCTCCAGAGGGTAGTGAGGTCTGCACAACACATCACACAACATCATCATCATCAGCAAACTATCTGCCCTCCAGGACACCTACACCACCCAATATCACAGGAAGGCCTTAAAGATCATCAAGGACAACAACCACCCGAGCCACTGCCTGTTCACCCCGCTATCATCCAGAAGGCGAGGTCAGTACACGTGCATCAAAGCAGGGGCCGAGAAACTGAAAAACAGCTTCTATCTCAAGGACCTCAGACTGTTAAACAGCCACCACTAACATTGAGTGGCTGCTGCCAACATACTGACTCAACTCCAGCCACTTTAATAATGGAAAATGTACGTAAAAAATGTATCACTAGCCACTTTAAACAATGCCACTTAATATAATGTTTACATACCCTACATTACTCATCTCATATGTATATACTGTACTTGATACCATCTACTGCATCTTGCCTATGCCGTTCTGTACCATCACTCATTCATATATCTTTATGTACATATTCTTTATCCCTTTACACTTTTGTGTATAAGGTAGTTGTTGTGGAATTGTTAGGTTAGATTACTCGTTGGTTATTACTGCATTGTCGGAACTAGAAGCACAAGCATTTCGCTACACTCGCATTAACATCTGCTAACCATGTGTATGTGACAAATAACATTTGTTTTGATTTGATTTGACTACAGCCTGGGACAGGGACAGGGACAGGTTAAATATGCTTGAGAAGACGTCTGCCAGCTAGTCAGCACACACTCTGAGGACACGGCCAGGGATGCTATCTGGGCTGGAGGCTTTGTGAGTATTCCCTCTTTTGGGAGTTTTTCTGTCAGCCAAGTCTGAGTTGTTGAACATCAATTAAAGTTTGAGTCTCTATTGTCTTTTTGTGTCCCTTTTGCTGAGCTCGTACCAGGGGTGGCAGTGGCACATGTATGGAGTATAGCCCTGTTCATGCCATGTAAGATAGAGTGAAAGTACATGGAGGTTGGAGGGAGGGAGAGAGAGGAGGAGAGGAGCAGGCAGCGTGAGAACAGCACAGCACCTCTGCAACAAGAGTCAACAGAATTGCTTAGTCCCATGTGATTTCCTATCAGTGTCAAGCAACATACATACAGTAGCTTGAGTGTCCACGAAAATGATATAGACATATAAAGACAGAGAAATGCACCAGTCCTCAGAGGAGGACAGGGAGGACCATCCTCCTCAGTGAATTTCATAAAAATAAAAATAGTGAAACATTTAAAAAGTTATAATTTTTTAGATAAGACTATACTAAATATATTGATTAAAACACAATGTTTTGCAATGAAGGTCTACAGTAGCCTCAGCAGGACTCTGTAGGGTAGCACCATAGTGTAGCCGGAGGACAGCTAGCTTCTGTCCTCTGGGTACATTGGCTTCAATACAAGACCTCAAAGGCTCATGGTTATGACCACTTCCGGAGGGAGTCCTTCAACCTATCAGTGCTTTTGCAGCATGAACTGACATGTTGTCCATCCAATCAAAGGTTCAGAGAATGAAAAGATGACGCCGAAGAACATGGCTGACATTTTACATTCTCCCAACCAATTGTGCAATTAAAAAAAAAAAGCGTTTTGTGTAACTTATTTTTTAACTTATTGTGAATTGTGAAGAGTCTGACGAGAAGGATATCCTGCTTTCACTGGAACAGGACCAGATCCATGCCTTTTGCGTGAAGAAAAGACACCGGAAAATTGAATGCAGATCGGGGATCCTTCTGAGAATCTGCAGGCGAGCGAGTAAACTCCCAATGCCTTCCATTCTCCTTGCTAACGTGCAATCGTTGGAAAATAAAATTGATGACCTATTATTAAGATTATCCTACCAATGGCACATTAAAAACTGTAACATCTTATGTTTCACAGAGACGTGGCTGAACGAAGAAACGGACAATATAGAGCTGGCAGGATTTTCCATTCACCAGCAGAACAGAATCTCTCTTCTGGTAAGACGAGGGGTGGAGGTGTGTGTCTTTTTGTCAATAACAGCTGGTGCGCGATGTCTAATATTAAAGAAGTCTCGCGGTATTGCTTGACTGAGGTAGATTACCTTATGATAAGCTGTCGACCACACTATCTACCAAGAGAGTTCTCATCTGTATTATTCGTAGCCGTCTATTTACCACTACAAAGCGAAGCTGGCACTAAAACTGCTCAAAACCAACTCTATAAGGCCATAAGCAAAGAAGAAAATGCTCACACAGAGGCGGCGCTCCTAGTGGCTGGGGGCTTTAATGCAGGCAAACGTAAATCAGTTTTACCAAATATTTACGTATACTCATATCACATGTGCAACCAGGGGGAAAAAAATCCTAGACCACCTTTACTCCACACACAGAGATGCGTACAAAGCTCTCCCCCGCCCACCATTTGGCAAATCTGACCATAATTATTTCCTCCTGATTCCTGCTTACAAGAAAAAACTAAAGCAGTAAGTACCAGTGATTCGCTCAATTACAGAAGTGGTCAGATGATGCGGATGCTGCACTACAGGACTGTTTTGCTAGCACAGACTGGAATATGTTCCGGGATTCATACAATGGCATTGAGGAATACACCACCTCAGTCATCGGCTTTATCAATAAGTGCATTGATGATGTTGTCCCCACAGTGACTGTACATACAAATCCCACCCAGAAGCCATGGATTACAGGCAACATCCGCATTGAGCTAAAGGCTAGAGCTGCCACTTTCAAGGAGTGGGTGACTAATCCGGACGCTGATAAGAAATCCTGCTATGCCCTCAAACGAACCATCAAACAAGCAAAGCCTCAATACAAGATTACGATTGAATCCTACTTCACCGGCTCTGACGCTCGTCAGATGTGGCTTGAAAACTATTACGGACTACAAAGGGAAACCCAAACGTGAGTTGCCCAGTGATGCGAGCCTACCAGACGAGCTAAATGCCTTTTATGCTCGCTTTGAGGCAAGCAACACTGAAGCATGCACGAGAGCACCAGCTGTCCTGGATGACTGTGTGATAACGCTCTCGGTAGCCGATGTGAACAAATCCTTTAAACAGGTCAATATTCACAAAGCTGCTGGGCCAGACAGATTACCAGGACGTGTACTCAAAGCATGCGCGGACCAATTGTCAAGTGTCTTCACTGACATTTTCAACCTCTCCCTGACCGAGTCTGTAATACCTACATGTTTCAAGCAGACCACCATAGTCCCTGTGCCCAAGGAAGTGAAGGTAACCTGTCTAAATAATTACCACCCCCTGGCACTCACGTCGGTAGCCATGAAGTGCTTTGAAAGGCTGGTCATGGCTCACATCAACAGCTTCCTCCCGGAAACTCTAGACCCACTCCAATTCGCATACCGCCCCAACAGATCCACAGATGACGCAATCTCAATCGCACTCCACACTGCCCTTTCTCAACTGGACTAAAGGAACACCTATGTGAGAATGCTGTTCATTGGCTACAGCTCAGCGTTCAACATCATAGTGCCCACGAAGCTCATCACTAAGCTAAGGACTCTGAGACTAAACACCTCCCTCTGCAACTGGATCCTGGACTTCCTGACGGGCCGCCCCCAGGTGGTAAGAGTAGGCAACAACACGTCTGCCACGCTGATCCTTAACACTGGGGCCCCACAGGGGTGTGTACTTAGTCCCCTCCTGGACTCCCTGTTCACCCATGACTGCGTGACCAATCATGACTCCAACACCATCATTAAGTTTGCTGACGACACAACAGTGGTAGGCCTGATCACCGACAACGATGAGACGGCCTATAGGGAGGAGGTCAGAGAACTGGCAGTGTGGTGCCAGGACAACAACCTCTCCCTCAATGTGAGCAAGACAAAGGAGCGGATCGTGGACTACAGGAAAAGGCAGGCCGAACAGACCTCCAATAACATCGACGAGGCTGTAGTGGAGCGGCTCAAGCGTTTCAAGTACCTTGGTGTCCACATCACTAACAAACTATCATGGTCCAAACATACCAAGACAGTCGTGAAGAGGGCAAAACCTTTTCCCCCTCAGGAGACATGGGTCCCCAGATCTTCAAAAGGTTCTACAGCAGCACCATCGAGAGCATCCTGACCGGTTGCATCACCACCTGGTATGGCAACTGCTCGGCATCTGACCATAAGGCGCTACAGAGGGTAGTGCGAACAGCCCAGTACATCACTGGGGCCAAGCTTCCTGCCATCCAGGACCTATATAATAGGCGGTGTCAGAGGAAAGCCCATAAAATTGTCAGAGACTCCAGTCACCCAAGTTATAGACTGTTTTCTCTGCAACCACACAGCAAGCAGTACCGGAGCGCCAAGTCTCAGACCAAAAGGCTCTTCAACATCTTCTACCCCCAAGCCATTAGACTGTTGAACAATTCATAAAAATCGGCATCAATTTACATTGACCCCCCCCTTCATGTACAGATTACCTCAACTAGCCTGTACCCCCGCACACTGACTCGGTACCGGTGCTCCCTGTATATAGCCTCGTTATTCATATTCTTGTTGTGTTACTTTTTATTATTACTTTTTATTTTAGCCTACTTGGTAAATATTTTCTTCTTCTTGAACTGCACTGTTGTTAAGGGCTTGTACGTAAGCATTTCATGGTAAAGTTTACAGTTGTTGTATTCGGCGCATGTGGCAAATAAAGTTTGATTTGATTTTGATTTGAATCTAGTACTGAAAGCATAAGCTACAGCTAGATAGCACTGCAGTGTATAAAATGTGGTGAGTAGTTGACTCAAAGAGAGAGTAAGACAATAGTTGAACAGTTTGGAGTTTTAGGCTGGGTTTCTGCATACCACTTTATGACATCGGCTGATGTAAAAAGGGCTTTATAAATACATTTGATTGATTGATTGATTTGAACAAATTCATTTATTCCTAAATTAAGAAGAAGCAAGAGCGAGAGAGAGAGTGCTAGCTCTATTTCTTAGTATATTGTTTTTTACTTTCACTTACTTAGTTAGGGTCAAATGCAGCTAGTTGCTTTAACCTACGCAAACACCTGGCTCAAACAGAGAGGAATGCTAGTGTATGTTAGCCAGCTGACTATGGCTATCCAACACGGGAACTCTTCCAAGTCAATGTAATCTCTTGGTTTTTATAAATGTATTGCCACTGTGGCATGCAGGTGTAACTGCTAAACTGATTGCTGCTGATTCCACTGTGCTGCATGATTGTAGCGGGTTTACTAATGCTTTAGGTCTCGTAGCCAGGGGGGCAACTTTCAATGGGGGGACATGTCCACCCCACATTCTGAAATAGCATTTTTGTCCCCCCTAGTTTTATCATTGGAATGTGATACAAAACTGGGCAGCAGTGTGCCTTAGGACCATGCGGACACCTCCGAGACGTTGGTTAGGCTGTTTGGAGTGTTTATCCTGAGTATATCTTTTTTAAACGTCTCCCCCACTTCTAAAACCAAAGTTGCTCTCCTGCTAGTAGTTATGTTAACTATGACGTGACAATGATGTAGGCTTTGTGTAGCAGTTAGCAGTCAAGATAGGTTTGGCTTGAAAACATTTTTTTTTGCCTGTTCATAGACAGCTGATGTGTTGTGCACTGAAGTACCCAAGTAAAGGGAAAAGGTGAGAGGAGTAGAGTGCATAGATAGATGCGAGAAGGAATTGTTTGTGCATGAAAGTGAATTGTGTTTGTGTGTGATCAGGGGTGTATTCATTGTGCCGATTCTGTTGCAAAACGTTTCTTAAACGGAAGCAAATGGAATGAAACGGGGAAAAACATACCTGAATTTGTCCAATAAAAACTCTTGTTTGCAACGGTTTGACTCATGATTACACCCTAGATCAGAGTTTCCCTAAGTCGGTCCTGGGGCACCGTGTGGGTGTACGTTTTGGTTTTTGCCCTAGCATAACACATCTGATTCAAATCATCAAAGCTTGATGGTGAGTTGATTATTTGAATCAGCTGTGAAGTGTTAGGGCAAAAACCAAAACGTGCACCCAGTGGAGGCCCCAGGTCCGACTTTGGGAAACGCTGCCCTAGATCAGCTAGATGCAGACAAGAGTGTGCAAGGCGGTATTGCATGTGTCACTGTCTGTCACCTTGATTACTCAAAATTCCCTCGACCTGTGAACCTACGTTGTAAACATTCATTCATAGGCTAGGTTGTAGCAACCTCATGATGAGTAGAGGAAAAATGTTTGTATCGTGTAGTAGCCTAAACCTATCAATGTTACATTTAACTGGGTGAATGGAATATGAATGACAGTCATCCAATATGCTGTAATAGAAATAAGACCATGTTTAAAAATTTAATCCTCCTCCCTCATCTTAAACAGCACCAATCGCCACTGAAATGCCCCATATAGAAGAATCATTGAGCTCTCATATATCTGTGTGTGCTCATGAGGGCTGAAGGAAGGAAGCAGGCTGCATTGAGCCGTTCTAGAATAGAAGACTGCCTGCCTGCTGGCGCACACCTGCTGTGAGCTGGTCTTTTCCCTTCTCCTCCCTTCTTTCCTTCTCTACCCTTCCTTCTCCCCCTCCCTCCTTTTCTCCCTTCCCTCCTTCTCTCCCTCCCTTACCCCCCTTCTCCCTCTCCCTCTCCCTCTTTCTCTCCCCTCCCACTTCTCTCACCCTGCCGTGTTTCCTTGAGCTGCAGTGAGAGAGCCGTTGGGCCATGTCTTTATTTGTGTTCCCCCTGCTTCCTCTTTATTGTTGTGTAGAGAGAGAGCGCACCCTGCCCCTCCCCCACCCCTCCAACCCCAGAGCCCTGCATAGTGCTTCATGCCAAGCAACATGAGATGCTCCCTCTTTCTATCTCTATTTCCTAGATTCCTTGTTTTTCTAGTTGGGGGCTCTCATACCATTGTATGGTGGCTCAGGAGGACCAGGTGGTCTCTGCTTTTTATATTTGGTGGTTTATTATTTGTTGTATCTTTAATAATGAAGAAATATTTTCTAATAGAGTGAAAGGGTATATTTTAGTAGCCAGACAGACTCTCTCAAAGACCAGAACATTTCAAATTCACCAGGAAATAGAAATATCATCAATCTCCCTTTATAAGATATGAAATTCAATCATTATCAAGATGTATGCAATGAATGAAGGACTTATGATTGCTGTTGTGATAATAACAACAACAACAAAAATATATTGTACATTTTTTCAAATGTCTCTGAAGTGGTTCTCCTTGGTCCATGAGATCCCAAATGAAGTGTAGGCTGCTCCTGTCCTCGGTATGGTTTTAAAGACCCACTGCACATTGTGTGGGTTGCACAAGTTACAGGCCTATACTATAACTCTGCAATTAGGCTATTGTTAAAGGCAAGTAGGCCATACTTTTCTGAACTGTATGGGGTCCCTGTCCTTAGTACACCCACTCCACAATCAAAAATAATGCGGTAATCAGAATATTGCTAAATGATACCACAACATGCCTAGGAAAATATCCCTACAGTTTTTTTGTTTGTTCCACAATTAACATGAGAGTAAGCTAAGTCCACTAGGACCTTGTGTTATTGCCGTTAGACATGGGTTCAAATTGAATTTGTTTTCTTTTAAATACTTTAGCTCTACTTGATTGAGTTTGTCTGGTGCAATGTAACCAATCGAACAGTCCCAAAAATCCAAAACCCACCATCTGGCACTCCAGTCAAGCAAACGTTCAAATTTGTATGATTTCAAATACTATTTGAACCCAGGGCTGATTGCTGCTGCTGTTGTGGTGGAGCTTGATGGTGAAGAACACAGCTATTAATACTGCTGCTTCCTCTGGGGCCCAGACTCACACACACAAACGCACACACACACACACACACACACACACACACACACACACACACACACACACACACACACACACACACACACACACACACAGGCACAATCACACACACACACCAGGCCCAATCAGACAGGAAGTGTACAGTGTTGTTTTTAAAGGTTCCCTCAGGCTGCAGAGGATGACATTGTACTTTGGGCTCTTTTAAAAACAAACATGAACCTGGGTCAGGGTATTTCTGCACTGTAACTACGATTATCTTTGCAAAAGTTGAAATGAGTTTGATGTAGGCTACTGTATGTCAATTTTTTCTACATAAAGCTAGTCTACACATGCTGTATGTCATTAGCTACATGCATTTCCCAAGGCTTGGGTAGATTACTTTCTAAATCTAATCTGTTACAATTACCTGTCCAAAATTGTAATCAGTAATGTAAGTTTTGGATTACCCAAACTCAGTAACGTAATCTGATTACCTTCAGTTACTTTTGGATTAGAATAAAACTAAATGGATCCATCAAACACATTTGGTGTGTCATCGTAGTGGTTTCTGATTTGTGGTCAGACTCGCTCAGTTGAAACAAACTTAACCTGTTTGGGCTAGCATTTTCACGTTCGGATGAAAAGCGTGGCCAGAGTAAAATTCCTGCTACTCAGTCCCAGATGCTAAGATATGGATATTGTTAGTATATTTGGATAGAAAACACTCTGAAGTTTCTAAAACTGTTTGAATGATGTCTGTGGGTATAACAGAACTCATATGGCAGGTGAAAATCTGAGAAAGAATCCAAGCAGGAAGGTTTGTAGTTTTTCAAGTCATTGCCTATCAAATATACAGTGTCTATGGGGTCATATTGTACTTCCTAAGGCTTCCACTGGATGTCAACAGTCTTTAGAACCTTGTTTGATGCTTCTACTGTGGAGAATGAGGGAAGGAGAGCTCTTTGAGTCAGGTGTCTGGCAGAGTGGCATGAGTTGATCACGCACGTTCACGTGAGAGTGACCTGCGTTCCACTGCAATTCTACAGACAAAGGAATTCTCCAGTTGAAACATTATTGAAGATGTAGGTTAAAAACACCCTAAAGATTGATTCTATACTTTGTTTGACATGTTTCTACGGACTGTAATGGAACTTTTTGACTTTTCGTCTGGACCTAGTGATCGCGCGTCATGAATTGGATTTGTGAACTCAAGGCGCGAACAACAAGGAGGTATTTGTACATAAATGATGGACTTCATCGAACTAAACAAACATTTATTGTGGAACTGGGATTCCTGGGAGTGCATTCCCATGAAGATCATCAAAGGTAAGTGAATATTTATAATACTATTTCTGACCTCTGTTGACACCACAACATGGCGGGTATCTGTTTTGCTTGTTTTGGTCTCTGAGCGCCGTACTCAGATTATTGCATGGTTTGCTTTTTCCGTAAAGCTATTTTGAAATCTGACAAAGCGGTTGCATTAAGGAGAAGTATATATATAATTCTGTGCATAATACTTGTATCTTTTATCAAAGTTTATCATGAGTATTTCTGTAAATTGATGTGGTTCTGTGCAAATTCATGGGATGTTTTGGAGGCAAAGCCAAATGTAAACTGAGGTTTTTGGATATAAATATGAACTTGATCGAACAAAACATACATGTATTGTGTAACATGTTGTCCCGGGAGTGTCATCTGATGAAGATCAACAAAGGTTAGTGATTAATTTTATCTCTATTTCTGCTTTTTGTGACTCCTATCTATGGTTGGAAAATGGCTGTATGCTTTCTGTGACTAGCTGCTGACCTAACATAATGATATGTTGTGCTTTTGCCGAAAAGCATTTTTGAAATCGGACACTGTGGTTGGATTAACGAGAAATGTATCTTTAAAATGGTGTCTAATACTTGTATGTTTGAGACATTTGAATTATGAGATTTCTGTTGTTTGAATTTGGCACCCTGCAATTTCACTGGCTGTTGGCGAGTGGTTCTGCTAGCGGAACAGCGGAATCCCATTCCCAGACAGGTTAAACTTGCGCCTTTTTTCAATGCTGAATTGAATGTCATTGAGAAAAGGTGCCAATGTATTTTTTCGCAAACATTCTTTCAGAATTTAAAAGTAATCCAAGAAATAATCATCTAGTTTTTTAAAAGTATCTGTAATCTGATTCTAATATTTTAGCTGGTAACATAAGTGACAAATGCAGTCAGATTACATGTAATCAGTTACTCCCCAAACCTGCATTTCCCCTACTTGTCTTAGCTGTAGTTTCAGTTCAGCCTGAGTGATTGATAACCAGTCTAATGTCAACACATTTTAAATTATCCATTTGGCTCAGGACACCCTGCTGCTGCTCTGTCCTCTAGCTCCCAATGCATTCTGGGGAGGTAAATAAACATGGCTAGGGGAGGGAGGGGGAGGGGAGGGGAGGAGGAGTGTGGAGAGATGAGGGAGGAGGAGGAGGAGTAAGGGAGTCCAATGTTTAACCTCCACAACAGCCTTCCAAAGTATCTGATAACGTTGGAACATGCAGGGAAAAAAACAAGCAAATAATTGTAAACCATTGCTGGAAGCCAAAGTATAAAAGTGAAGAAACGGTCCAGAACCCACTTTGATATAGTCGCATCATGTGATATTACGATAAAACAGTTTTTCTTTTTTTAATCTTTCACATGCAGCATGTCCTAGTTCTAGCTAGCAGCCATGCACAACAGACGTTTCAGTCCGAAAACGTGTTTTATCTGTGAAAGAACACTGAACAACAACCTAAATATCAACTGCAAGCAGCCTTCCTGCCAAAAGGCTGTCAAGCCAAAGCTTCAGAGCCCAGAGCTGAGTCATTCAGTGCGTCCCAAATGGCCCCCTATTCCCTTTATGGTGCACTACTTTTGACCAGGGCCCATAGGGTTTTGGTCAAAAGTAGTGTACTAAATAGGAACCTCATGCCATTTGGGACGCAAACACTGTTATTGCTGCGTGAGCGTAGGCCAGCCAGCCCACCAGCCGCTTTGACAACAGCGTCTCCATGGTGATCCCCAGGGAAAGGTCATGAACCGACAGGCTCGGAATGTTTGAAGGTCTGGCCGATTGGCCTGTTGGCTATTTACGCAGATGACACAGGACAGAGTAGAAAGCAGTGGAGGACTGGATATGGCCTGTAGTCTGTTTCCCTAGTTGTTCTGTTTATTCCCAAAAATGTTTTATGTATATCAACGTTTAATCTGATCATTTCCTTTTAGACAATGTTGATTGCCCTGATTATTGGATGCAGATTGTTGGTTGTCTTTTCACAGCAACACAATTACACAATCTTGTCAATCTACAAATAGACAAAGTAGTCATCCTATGATATATTCCCCTTTTATCTCGCATGTTGAATCTTGGCTTTTATAAAGATATGCAAGCCAGCAGTTATGTAGCCCAAAGCTGTAGCCACTGTAACAACATGACAATGCAATTGTGTAGAGTGTGTATAACAGTTATCGTCTTCTAAAGCAGAACGACTTGTTCAAGGGCCAGGGACTCTGAGGTACTCTATGGAATGAACTGGTCCTGCAGGAACTATAACAGAGATAGAGAGATTGAGAGACACAGAGACAAGGTAGAACTGGAATTGCAGTGTGAAAATGGAGGGGTGAGAAAGATCCAAACGACCAATGGACAGACTGACAGACTGATCAACCAAACGTCTGTCTGTCTGTTTGTCTGTCTGTCTGTCTGACAGAAAGACAGATAGACATATAGACAGTGTAACAGATAGAGAAACATACACTACCAGCCAAAAGTTTTAGAACACATATTCATTTAAGGCTTTTTCTTTATTTTTACACTTTTCTATATTGTAGAATAATAGTGAAAACATCAAAACTATGAAATAACACATATGGAATCATGTAGTAACCAAAAAAGTGTTAAACATATATTTTATATTTGAGCATTTTTCTACGGCTGGCCATGCTTTCCACCTGGCTACCCCAACCCCGGGCCAACAACTCTGCACCCCCCACAGCAACTTGCCCAAATCCAGATAACTGATGTTCTGAAAGAGCTGCAAAATCTGGACCCCTACATATCAGCTGGGCTAGACAATCTGTACCCTCTCTTTCTAAAATTATCCATTATTTCAAAAAGTATGATTATTATCATTTCAAAAACTGTACCCCTATTACTAGCCTGTTCAACCTCTCTTTTGTATTGTCTGAGATCCCTGAAGATTGGAAAGCTGCCCCGGTCATCCCTCTCTTCAAAGGGGGAGACACTCTAGACCCAAACTGTTACAGACCTATATCTATCCTGCCCTGCCTTTCTGAAGTCTTCCAAAGCCATATTAACAAAGCATTTGATTCCCACTGTACCTTCTCCACTATGCAATCTGGTTTCCAAGCTGGTCATGGGTGCACCTCAGCCACTCTCAAGTTCCTAAACTATATCATAACCGCCATCGATATAAGACAGTACTGTGCAACAGTCTTCATCGACCTAGCCAAGGCTTTCGACTCTGCATTCTTATCGGCAGACTCAATAGCCTTGGTTTCTCAAATGACTGCCCCGCCTGGTTCTCCAACTACTTCTCAGATAGAGTTCAGTGTGTAAAATCAGAGGGCCTGTTGTCCGGACCTTTGGACCTCTCTCTCTATGTGGGTGCCACAGGGTTCAATTCTTGGGCCGACTCTTTTCTCTGTATATATCAATGATGTCACTCTTTCTGCTGGTGATTCTCTAATCTACCTCTACGCAGACGACACCATTCGGTATACATCTGGCCCTTCTTTGGACACTGTGTTAACAAACCTCCAAACGAGTGTCAATGCCATACAACACTCCTTCCGTGGCCTCCAACTGCTCTTAAATGCTAGTAAAACTAAATGCATGCTCTTCAACCGATCGCTGCCCGCACCCTCCCACCCGACTAGCATCACTACTCTGGACGGTTCTGACTTAGAATATGTGGACAACTATAAATACCTAGGTGTCTGGTGTCGTGTCTTTACTATCATTAACTGAAGACTGATAGTTTTTATCAAAGATTCTCTGTAATTAGTTACTACGCGATCAATTGATTAATCACGTAACTAATTAACTAGGAAGTCAGGGCACCAAGGAAAAATATTCAGATTACAAAGTTACCATTTCCTAAAATAACTTTTCAGATATTTTATCTGATCAATTAGTCTTCGAATTAATGAATTATTTACTTTATCTCACGTTAGTCTCATTCCAAACGTCGTAAATTGTTGGTTATCTGCACGAACCCAGTCTTCACTATGAGTCATCCATACATCAATTGTCTTAAATCATTTATTTATTACTAACTAAGTAAATCACAGAAATGCGTAAACAAACAAACAACGTAAATGTAATGATAGGAGAATGTGCCCTAGTGGGCTAAACCGGCATGGCGGCTTGTTAGACAAAAGGGGAAGTGGGGGTCGTCTAAGAAGTCACTACAAAGTGATAATTATAACAATTGAAATGCTAATCCTTTGCACATGAACGCTCACTCATTCGGGAACAATTGCAATCAATATACACTGCTCAAAAAAATAAAGGGAACACTAAAATAACACATCCTAGATCTGAATGAATGAAACATTCTTATTAAATACTTTTTTCTTTACATAGTTGAATGTGCTGACAACAAAATCACACAAAAATGATCAATGGAAATCAAATTTATCAACCCATGGAGGTCTGGATTTGGAGTCACACTCAAAATTAAAGTGGAAAACCACACTACAGGCTGATCCAACTTTGATGTAATGTCCTTAAAACAAGTCAAAATGAGGCTCAGTAGTGTGTGTGGCCTCCACGTGCCTGTATGACCTCCCTACAACGCCTGGGCATGGTCCTGATGAGGTGACGGATGGTCTCCTGAGGGATCTCCTCCCAGACCTGGACTAAACCATCCGCCAACTCCTGGACAGTCTGTGGTGCAATGTGGCGTTGGTGGATGGAGCGAGACATGATGTCCTAGATGTGCTCAATTGGATTCAGGTCTGGGGAACGGGCGGGCCAGTCCATAGCATCAATGCCTTCCTCTTGCAGGAACTGCTGACACACTCCAGCCACATGAGGTCTAGCATTGTCTTGCATTAGGAGGAACCCAGGGTCAACCGTACCAGCATATGGTCTCACAAGGGGTCTGAGGATCTCATCTCGGTACCTAATGGCAGTCAGGCTACCTCTGGCGAGCACATGGAGGGCTGTGCGGCCCCCCAAAGAAATGCCACCACACACCATGACTGACCCACCGCCAAACCGGTCATGCTGGAGGATGTTGCAGGCAGCAGAACGTTCTCCACGGCGTCTCCAGACTCTGTCACATCTGTCATATGTGCTCAGTGTGAACCTGCTTTCATCTGTGAAGAGCACAGGGCACCAGTGGCGAATTTGCCAATCTTGATGTTCTCTGACAAATGCCAAACGTCCTGCACGGTGTTGGGCTGTAAGCACAACCCCCACCTGTGGACGTCGGGCCCTCATATTACCCTCATGGAGTCTGTTTCTGACCGTTTGAGCAGACACATGCACATTTGTGGCTTGCTGGAGGTCATTTTGCAGGGCTCTGTCAGTACTCCTCCTGCTCCTCCTTGCACAAAGGCAGAGGTAGCGGTCCTGTTGCTGGGTTGTTGCCCTCCTACGGCCTCCTCCATGTCTCCTGATGTACTGGCCTGTCTCCTGGTAGCGCCTCCATGCTCTGGACACTACACTGACAGATACAGCAAACCTTCTTGCCACAGCTCGCATTGATGTGCCAACCTGGATGAGCTGCACTACCTGACCCACTTGTGTGGGTTGTAGACTCCGTCTCATGCTACCACTAGAGTGAAAGCACCACCAGCATTCACAAGTGACCAAAACATCAGCCAGGAAGCATAAGAACTGAGAAGTGGTCTGTGGTCCCCACCTGCAGAACCACACCTTTATTGTGGGTGTCTTGCTAATTGCCTATAATTTCCACCTGTTGTCTATTCCATTTGCACAACAGCATGTGAAATTTATTGTCAATCAGTGTTGCTTCCTAAGTGGACAGTTTGATTTCACAGAAGTGTGATTGACTTGGAGTTACATTGTGTTGTTTAAGTGTTCCCTCTATTTTTTTGAGCAGTGTATATATTTACACTCAGTGTGTCATCTTGATCGCTGGTGAAAAGTTAATTTATTTTGTAGAATTGTCCGTCTCTCTCCCTCTCTCTCTCGGTTGTGGTTAGAGGGGATTGTTCAGAGTGACATTCGTTATAGAATGAATGTTTCGGTGGTTGTCGTTCTTCACGTTCAATGATGCCGAATTCCTAGCTGCAGACTAGTAATCAATATCAAAGAATTGTTCTTATTCTGTCAGTATCGATAGTCTAAGAGTTTAACCATGTGGTATGGTTAAAATATTCAGCAATGGTCTATAACCTTTGTCCTCCTAATGGAGAAAAACATGGTCTGCAACCTTTAGCCATCTCGTAATTGAGGTAAGCTCGGTCTGCTGATAATTTCTCAAAGTTGGGTTTTATTCGGAATGGCAGAAAATGGGCTGTCCCCGGAGGCCTGACCCTAACTGGGCTCAGGGGCGGTCCTCTGATTTAGTTCAAATCAAAATGGAATTGTATTTTTCTTCATTAAACAGTCCAAAATCATATTACACAATTATAAAAACAGTATCATACTCACTCATTCATCTTATACAACAATTAGATGTAAACCTCATAACTGAGGTTATTATATAAACAGCGTTATGGTAATGTGGCCACACCGTCTCCCATGAGCTTCCCCAAGTTGTGACAAACGAACCAGTTCGTAGCTGGATTCTTCACCGATCTTTTATACTTTCTCCGGAACATGAAATTTGTTCGTACCTCAATTTCTGTGAGGTAGAAGGAATTCCTTTGTTCTCCATGAAAATCTACTCTATAATGTGTGTCTATGAGGAGATTCTCAGGAATTTACGACGTCTCTCTGACCACAGCAACCTAGTTGAATGAGGAAAGGAGGAGGTAGGGAGAGGGGGATGGGCTTGCTATACCCAAAGTGGCCAACACTGGTTAGACTGTATCTCTCCTTCCCGACTCACATTAATGATCTCCAATCCAAAATTAAATCTAGCATCGGCTTCCTATTTTGCAACAAAGCCTCCTTCACTCATGCTGCTAAATATACCCTAATAAAACACCCCCCCCGTAGTACGCGCTCCAGCAGTTATATTTCACTGGTCATCCCCAAAGCCAACACCTCCTTTGCCCGCCTTTCTTTCCAGTTCTCTGCTGCCAATGACTGGAACAAATTGCAAAAATCATTGAAGCTGGAGACTTATATCTCCCTCACTAACTTTAAGCATCAGCTGTCAGAGCAGCTTAACAATCACTGCACCTGTACACAGCCCATCTGTAAATAGCCCACACAACTACCTCACCTCCATATTGTTATTTATTTTTGCTCTTTTGCTCCCCAGTATCCCTACTTGCACATCATCATCTGCACATGTATCACTCCAGTGTTAATGCTAAATTGTAATTATTTCACCACTATGGCCTATTTATTGCCTTACCTCCCTAATCTTACAACATTTGCATACACTGTATATAGATTTTTTCTATTGTGTAATTGACTCTACGTTTGTTTATCCCATGTGTAACTCTGTGTTGTTGTTTTTGTCCAACTGCGTTGCTTTATCTTGGCCAGGTCACAGTTGTAAATGAGAACTTGTTCTCAACTGGTCTACCTGGTTAAATAAAGGTGAAATATATATATTTTTTAATGATTAGGTGTTCTAAAACTTTTGACCATTAGTGTACCGTGGGACTGTGAGTTAAGTGGGACTGTGAGTTAAGTGTAAGTCAGTCAGTCAGTCAGGAGTTGGTCAGGTGGGTGGGTGGTATGTGAGGGTGGTGACATTAAGCCAAGATCATGAATCATTGAGTAGCCCAATTAACAGTGTGGCAGCTCCACGGAGTGGGAGCTCAGCTCAGCTCTGGGAATAAGCGCTGATAACAGCTGAAGGTGCAGGCATGGCAGTCGCCTCAAGCCACAGATGGGCCAAACATAACACAATAATCACGGAGATGTGTGTAGTTAAGAGCCAACCCCAGTCCCCGAAAATTAAAGAAGATTCTTTTCAATTGAGTCAATTTTGTATTTTAAATTATTTTCCTATTTTCCTAGGATTTTTCAATAAATTCACCCCAACCCTGACCCTTAGGGAGAATGGGGAGTAGGGTCCTTCTTGTATATGCAGTAGAGGAGTTGGTATGTGTTACCAGCCCAATGGGCAGGGTAGTGTGTAGTAGAGGCCTCCCACCACTCTCTTTGTGTTAAAGTGGGACTGGGAGGGAGCAATGTGGCCATGGACATCAGGGGACAAAAAGCTGGATGCACAGGAATCACAGACAGACAATGTTTGTGGCAGAGCGAGAGAGCGCGCTCGCTACACACACACACACACACACACACACACACACACACACACACACGAACACGCACACAAGAACACATGCATGCACGTACACATACTCTTTCTCTCCCCTCTCTCTCCCTCTTTGTCTCTCTCTCCGTCTCTCTTTCTCTTTGTCTCTCATTCTCTCTCTCTGTCTCGTTTTCTCTCCCCTCTGTCTCTCTCTTAATTCATTAGTGAAGTGTGGTGTACCCATTGACATCTCTCTGCTCTGCTCCTGAAGAGTCAGGCTTGGTTTGGGGCTTTTCCTTCTCTCTCCTTGACAAACAAAAGGCTGTGACACAGTCATTGTCAAACCACAATTGAGCCTCACTACACAACAATTACACTGTGGTGATGCCTCATGCATAGCCACACAAGCCATGGACATATGCCGCCAGTGGCCTAATGAAGCCATGCGCGCGTGCACACACACACACACACACACACACACACACACACACACACACACACACACACACACACACAAGCATCTTGGCTGTGCTGTGCTGTGCTCACCACTCAGCACTAATCAATGCAAGGCTTAGCTGTGACAAGGCAGCAAAAGTCACACAGCAAATGCCAGCTTGTCTTTACATTACTGTGGAGATTAATGATATAAACTGCTGCCAAAAAATTATGTAGTTGAAAACTAGAATTTTTACAAATAAAATAAATGTATAAACATTTGTTGTTGTTTTTCTCTCCGCATGGAGATACTGTGTAACATATGTTTAATGCATATCATTAATTAGTCTAATACAGAATTATAGGCCTTCATTAAATATAATATTAAGAAAACACGTCTACACACAGGAATGGTAAGGATTTGAAACACCAAGCTGCTCTGACATAACCAGGTGGCCTAGCAGTTAAGAGCGTTGGGCCAGAAAGGTGGTTGGTTCAGGTGAAAAATCTATCGATGCGCCCCTGAGCAAGGTACTCAACCCTATTTGCTCCTGTAAGTTACTCTGGATAAGAGTCTCTGCTAAATGACTCAAATGTAAAGGAAAATATAAGACTTTACTTCAAAGTAGATAGCTAACTGGTACATTATTACATGACAACTCAGCTAGGGGGATTTCCACTGTCCTCAAAGGGCTCAATGGTAAAGTTTGCTTACATTGAATACCCCCTTAGGTGGACACACAGGATCCAATTCAGATGTTGCCCAGCTAGTGTCTCTCCTATTTCTAATGCCCTGTATGTTCTCATACAAAGACAACTCTATGTGGGCAGCAGTAGTAGTCTGACTGCTGGTCTTCCCATGACCGGGCCGGGCTGACCGGCCATGTGTAACTCTATAGCAAAGTAACACACACACACACGCACGCACGCACACACACACACACACACACACACACACTTACTAACATTAAAACGGGGTGGGTGCCACAGCGACAGTGTCACGGCAACAGTGTGACGGACAGGCCTGTGTCATGGATAACACGATGTGACTGTTGCCTTCGACTGCTGTGTCAGACGTGTTAAGCAACAGGAACAGGGGGTGGGTCAGTGGACAGTAGAGTACAGGGCTTTGGGTTGGATTCCTTTAGAGCAAAGGGCAGGGCAACAGAATAGAACACAGTGATTCAATGAGATACTGCTATTTATCACATGCGCTGAATTCAACTTTACAGTGAAATTGCTTACGAGCCCTTATCCAACAGTGCAGTTTTAAGAAAATAGAGTTACTAAATAAACTAAAGTCAAAAAAAGTAACACAATAAAATAACAATAACGAGGCTATATACAAGGGGTACTAGTAAGGAGTCAATGTGCGGGGGTACAGGTTAGTCGAGGTAATTGAGGTATATGTACATGTAGGTAGGGGTAAAGTGACTATGCATAGATAATAAACAGCGAGTAGCAGCAGTGTAAAAAAAAATGCAAATAGTCTGCGTGACCATTTGATGAATTGTTCAGCAGTCTTACGGCTTGGGGTTAGAAGCTGTTAAAGAGCCTGAGATTTGCAATGCATTAGAAGGTAAAGCCTCATTGGCCTTTTGTTTTTTCCTGATTACATTGTTGTCAGGCTGTAACTGTTGTTGACTACAACACACACACATACGCACACAAACAAACAACAAAGTGTAATGAGGGACATCAAACCAGCAGTCAGTGCTGTGCGTATCAGCCACCTCCCTTTCCAAATGACCAGTAGTCCTTTCCCCACAACACACACTGTGGACTAATCCTGTACAGGGGTAGTTAAGGAAAACAATGAAAGGGGGTAGGATAGAGGGACGGAGGGAGGGAGGGAGGGATATGTGTCAGAGACAGAACAAAGACAACTCAATCTAACTGCAGATGACTGTTTCACACACCATTAGCATAGGTCTGGGCCCAACGCAATACCCTGGCATAGCATATCCTCTAGGGTCACAGGAGTTAAAGAGAGATTTGATGGTGTTGGATTTGATGGTATGTTTGAAGGCCATTTGATCAAACCATTTGAAATTCTGATCAACTCATTTCTGCAATAGAAGATGCATGTATATTGAATGTCAAACTTATGAAAATAACCATATATTTTACAGTAAACAGGTTGGTGTATGGACTGGGAGGAAGAGAAGGGCTGGACAATGCAGGTTCTTAGGGAGACAATATATTACAACAACCGTCCCTGACAGAACACAACCCCAAAACATTCCCTGGCTAGTTTCCATGCCAAATATTCCTGAAATTCTGTGTTAACCTGTTCAACCAAAACAAACAAATTTCACACGAACGCTCGCGCATACACAGACATACACACACACTAATTTCTGACAAGAGTCATCTTTTCATAATCCAGGCAGACAGAATGATTATGTAAGCAGTTATCCAATCGAAACCCGATTGGATCACAGAGTCCTCTCCTTTCTGCTGCCTGTTTGTTCCCACAGCAGAGAGACACCGACCAACTCTGCTGCTGCCTGTTTGTTCTCATAGCAGAGAGACAGACCAACTCTGCTGCTGCCTGTTTGTTCTCATAGCAGAGACACAGACCAACTTTGCTGCTGCCTGTTTGTTCTCATAGCAGAGAGAAACCGACCAACTCTGCTGCTGCCTGTTTGTTCTCACAGCAGAGAGACACCGACCAACTCTGCTGCTGCCTGTTTGTTCTCATAGCAGAGAGACACCGACCAACTCTGCTGCTGCCTGTTTGTTCTCATAGCAGAGAGACACCGACCAACTCTGCTGCTGCCTGTTTGTTCTCATAGCAGAGAGACACAGACCAACTCTGCTGCTGCCTGTTTGTTCTCATAGCAGAGAGACACAGACCAACTCTGCTGCTGCCTGTTTGTTCTCATAGCAGAGAGACACAGACCAACTCTGCTGCTGCCTGTTTGTTCTCATAGCAGAGAGACACAGACCAACTCTGCTGCTGCCTGTTTGTTCTCATAGCAGAGAGACACAGACCAACTCTGCTGCTGCCTGTTTGTTCTCATAGCAGAGAGACACAGACCAACTCTGCTGCTGCCTGTTTGTTCTCATAGCAGAGACACAGACCAACTCTGCTGCTGCCTGTTTGTTCTCATAGCAGAGAGACACAGACCAACTCTGCTGCTGCCTGTTTGTTCTCATAGCAGAGAGACACAGACCAACTCTGCTGCTGCCTGTTTGTTCTCATAGCAGAGACACAGACCAACTCTGCTGCTGCCTGTTTGTTCTCATAGCAGAGAGACACAGACCAACTCTGCTGCTGCCTGTTTGTTCTCATAGCAGAGAGACACAGACCAACTCTGCTGCTGCCTGTTTGTTCTCATAGCAGAGACACAGACCAACTCTGCTGCCTGTTTGTTCTCAGAGACACAGACCAACTCTGCTGCCTGTTTGTTCTCATAGCAGAGAGACACAGACCAACTCTGCTGCTGCCTGTTTGTTCTCATAGCAGAGAGACACAGACCAACTCTGCTGCTGCCTGTTTGTTCTCATAGCAGAGAGACACAGACCAACTCTGCTGCTGCCTGTTTGTTCTCATAGCAGAGAGACACAGACCAACTCTGCTGCTGCCTGTTTGTTCTCATAGCAGAGAGACACAGACCAACTCTGCTGCTGCCTGTTTGTTCTCATAGCAGAGAGACACAGACCAACTCTGCTGCTGCCTGTTTGTTCTCATAGCAGAGAGACACAGACCAACTCTGCTGCTGCCTGTTTGTTCTCATAGCAGAGACACAGACCAACTCTGCTGCTGCCTGTTTGTTCTCATAGCAGAGAGACACAGACCAACTCTGCTGCTGCCTGTTTGTTCTCATAGCAGAGAGACACAGACCAACTCTGCTGCTGCCTGTTTGTTCTCATAGCAGAGACACAGACCAACTCTGCTGCTGCCTGTTTGTTCTCATAGCAGAGAGACACAGACCAACTCTGCTGCTGCCTGTTTGTTCTCATAGCAGAGAGACACAGACCAACTCTGCTGCTGCCTGTTTGTTCTCATAGCAGAGACACAGACCAACTCTGCTGCCTGTTTGTTCTCATAGCAGAGAGACACAGACCAACTCTGCTGCTGCCTGTTTGTTCTCATAGCAGAGAGACACAGACCAACTCTGCTGCTGCCTGTTTGTTCTCATAGCAGAGAGACACAGACCAACTCTGCTGCTGCCTGTTTGTTCTCATAGCAGAGACAGACCAACTCTGCTGCTGCCTGTTTGTTCTCATAGCAGAGAGACACAGACCAACTCTGCTGCTGCCTGTTTGTTCTCATAGCAGAGAGACACAGACCAACTCTGCTGCTGCCTGTTTGTTCTCATAGCAGAGAGACACAGACCAACTCTGCTGCTGCCTGTTTGTTCTCATAGCAGAGAGACACAGACCAACTCTGCTGCTGCCTGTTTGTTCTCATAGCAGAGAGACACAGACCAACTCTGCTGCTGCCTGTTTGTTCTCATAGCAGAGAGACACAGACCAACTCTGCTGCTGCCTGTTTGTTCTCATAGCAGAGAGACACAGACCAACTCTGCTGCTGCCTGTTTGTTCTCATAGCAGAGAGACACAGACCAACTCTGCTGCTGCCTGTTTGTTCTCATAGCAGAGAGACACAGACCAACTCTGCTGCTGCCTGTTTGTTCTCATAGCAGAGAGACACAGACCAACTCTGCTGCTGCCTGTTTGTTCTCATAGCAGAGACACAGGCCAACTCTGCTGCTGCCTGTTTGTTCTCATAGCAGAGAGACACAGACCAACTCTGCTGCTGCCTGTTTGTTCTCATAGCAGAGAGACACAGACCAACTCTGCTGCTGCCTGTTTGTTCTCATAGCAGAGAGACACAGACCAACTCTGCTGCTGCCTGTTTGTTCTCATAGCAGAGACACAGACCAACTCTGCTGCTGCCTGTTTGTTCTCATAGCAGAGAGACACAGACCAACTCTGCTGCTGCCTGTTTGTTCTCATAGCAGAGAGACACAGACCAACTCTGCTGCTGCCTGTTTGTTCTCATAGCAGAGACACAGACCAACTCTGCTGCTGCCTGTTTGTTCTCATAGCAGAGACACAGACCAACTCTGCTGCTGCCTGTTTGTTCTCATAGCAGAGAGACACAGACCAACTCTGCTGCTGCCTGTTTGTTCTCATAGCAGAGAGACACAGACCAACTCTGCTGCTGCCTGTTTGTTCTCATAGCAGAGAGACACAGACCAACTCTGCTGCTGCCTGTTTGTTCTCATAGCAGAGAGACACAGACCAACTCTGCTGCTGCCTGTTTGTTCTCATAGCAGAGAGACACAGACCAACTCTGCTGCTGCCTGTTTGTTCTCATAGCAGAGAGACACAGACCAACTCTGCTGCTGCCTGTTTGTTCTCATAGCAGAGAGACACAGACCAACTCTGCTGCTGCCTGTTTGTTCTCATAGCAGAGAGACACAGACCAACTCTGCTGCTGCCTGTTTGTTCTCATAGCAGAGACACAGACCAACTCTGCTGCTGCCTGTTTGTTCTCATAGCAGAGAGACACAGACCAACTCTGCTGCTGCCTGTTTGTTCTCATAGCAGACCAAGAGAGAGACACAGACCAACTCTGCTGCTGCCTGTTTGTTCTCATAGCAGAGAGACACAGACCAACTCTGCTGCTGCCTGTTTGTTCTCATAGCAGAGAGACACAGACCAACTCTGCTGCTGCCTGTTTGTTCTCATAGCAGAGAGACACAGACCAACTCTGCTGCTGCCTGTTTGTTCTCATGACACAGACCAACTCTGCTGCCTGCCTGTTTGTTCTTCAGACCAACTCTGCTGCTGCCTGTTTGTTCTCATAGCAGAGAGACACAGACCAACTCTGCTGCTGCCTGTTTGTTCTCATAGCAGAGAGACACAGACCAACTCTGCTGCTGCCTGTTTGTTCTCATAGCAGAGACACAGACCAACTCTGCTGCTGCCTGTTTGTTCTCATAGCAGAGAGACACAGACCAACTCTGCTGCTGCCTGTTTGTTCTCATAGCAGAGAGACACAGACCAACTCTGCTGCTGCCTGTTTGTTCTCATAGCAGAGACACAGACCAACTCTGCTGCAGCCTGTTTGTTCTCATAGCAGAGAGACACAGACCAACTCTGCTGCTGCCTGTTTGTTCTCATAGCAGAGAGACACAGACCAACTCTGCTGCTGCCTGTTTGTTCTCATAGCAGAGAGACACAGACCAACTCTGCTGCTGCCTGTTTGTTCTCATAGCAGAGAGACACAGACCAACTCTGCTGCTGCCTGTTTGTTCTCTAGCAGAGAGACACAGACCAACTCTGCTGCTGCCTGTTTGTTCTCATAGCAGAGAGACACAGACCAACTCTGCTGCTGCCTGTTTGTTCTCATAGCAGAGAGACACAGACCAACTCTGCTGCTGCCTGTTTGTTCTCATAGCAGAGACACAGACCAACTCTGCTGCTGCCTGTTTGTTCTCATAGCAGAGAGACACAGACCAACTCTGCTGCTGCCTGTTTGTTCTCATAGCAGAGAGACACAGACCAACTCTGCTGCTGCCTGTTTGTTCTCATAGCAGAGAGACACAGACCAACTCTGCTGCTGCCTGTTTGTTCTCACAGACACAGACCAACTCTGCTGCTGCCTGTTTGTTCTCATAGCAGAGAGACACAGACCAACTCTGCTGCTGCCTGTTTGTTCTCATAGCAGAGAGACACAGACCAACTCTGCTGCTGCCTGTTTGTTCTCATAGCAGAGAGACACAGACCAACTCTGCTGCTGCCTGTTTGTTCTCATAGCAGAGAGACACAGACCAACTCTGCTGCTGCCTGTTTGTTCTCATAGCAGAGAGACACAGACCAACTCTGCTGCTGCCTGTTTGTTCTCATAGCAGAGAGACACAGACCAACTCTGCTGCTGCCTGTTTGTTCTCATAGCAGAGACACAGACCAACTCTGCTGCTGCCTGTTTGTTCTCATAGCAGAGAGACACAGACCAACTCTGCTGCTGCCTGTTTGTTCTCATAGCAGAGAGACACAGACCAACTCTGCTGCTGCCTGTTTGTTCTCATAGCAGAGAGACACAGACCAACTCTGCTGCTGCCTGTTTGTTCTCATAGCAGAGACACAGACCAACTCTGCTGCTGCCTGTTTGTTCTCATAGCAGAGAGACACAGACCAACTCTGCTGCTGCCTGTTTGTTCTCATAGCAGAGAGACACAGACCAACTCTGCTGCTGCCTGTTTGTTCTCATAGCAGAGAGACACAGACCAACTCTGCTGCTGCCTGTTTGTTCTCATAGCAGAGACACAGACCAACTCTGCTGCTGCCTGTTTGTTCTCATAGCAGAGACACAGACCAACTCTGCTGCTGCCTGTTTGTTCTCATAGCAGAGAGACACAGACCAACTCTGCTGCTGCCTGTTTGTTCTCATAGCAGAGAGACACAGACCAACTCTGCTGCTGCCTGTTTGTTCT